>NC_136807.1:42338559-42511059 GCF_951216825.1 Electrona antarctica
TGTGAATGGGATCAGATTACCCTAATAGAGGGCACTACGGGAGTCATGGGATGAACAGCATGTATGCACTTGCGCTGGGTGAAAAAGGCCAATTTGATGAGATGTACTCCCATTATGAGGAAATGGTGCCCTCTCGTGGTGGTATTTGCCAAGTAGCCAAGCCCAACGTTATTATCAACTATCAACCTAGCCTCGCGTAGCTTTCATATGCCTTTGCAATGCATATTTATTATTTCCCCAGGCAGATTGCTCACTCACCCGCAGAAATTGAAATGCAGTATCTGATAAGAATGTTAATTATTTTGATGTCACGATGACTACACAAATTAGTCGTAACATGAATGAATGAACACTTTGTTCTTATCTTAAATGTATTATTTACTTATAATATGGGAACTCAAATGATCTAACAAATATAATATACCTATATGCAAGGCCTTAACTAGCAGGCAGGCATCCTCATAAAAATAAGATGAAACAGTCGAGTTGGATCAAGACTATCATATCCATTATCACAATCGATAATACATAATCTATGATAGTCTTGATATAGGCTAAATTGACAATAACATTTAGCACATTTCTGTCAAAAGGCACTTAAGGAAATTATTTAAAAAAGGCCCACTGTATTGCACTATAATCAGACCTTCACTTTCACTGGCGACCCTCTTTAGCAGCGCCCCCCGTGTGTGTCACTTTAAGAACGCCACTGGTCACGTGTAAACCACTATGAAACGCTTGCTGCAGAAGTTGGAAAAAAGTTTGACAATCCCTAAAGAAGTACAAGTACAACCAGAGAACCGTTAAAGAAATCTCATCTTCACATCAACGGTTTTTGTCAGCAGAAATGGAAAGCGTCGCTCAGGTAATGACATGAATTTGTGGCGCAAACTAGTGCACTTTTTTGACAAACACATTTTGTGTATGACTATAACTGTAACATTATACCCCTGACTGCCTTGACATTGTGTATTTTATTTTCATCATCAGAAAATTATGATGACCGGGTTCTCTCTCGACCTGGGCCCGCTGAAAGAACCATTGGCATTTATCAGAGTGCTGGAGTGGGTAAGTTTAGTTTCTTTATCTCTACCATATAGGCCACGCATACCGGTAGTCTAGATGCAGAATGTCCATCCCACACAGTTGAATACTTTCCAAATTGATTATCATGTTGAGTCTCGTGACGTAAAGCTCGGACAGAGAGACTATTCTTTTATTTTATTTTTTATTATTATTTTATCCGTGCTGGCATTGTGCTAGTATACATGAGAATTCATGAAGTTGAAGTTAAACTATCTAGGTAAAATAAAACTGACTATTCTAGAAATTACTAGATGGGCCTAACTGGCATTGTGCTCCAGAATGGTGAAACAAATCAGCTAGTTTAGCAAGAAAATTGTAGGCTATTGCCATGTTTTTTGGCCGTTTTATCTATGTAAGTACATTACAAGAGCTGTGCCCAATGGCCTACTTTAGATGCAAGTTGGAAATGCATGCCCCACCCAGTTATTATGTCTGTGTCCCTTTTATGTCCATATATGGAGTTCCTTGTCAGACATGCCCAAATATGGAGTCTATGCAGATGTCAGAACACCATTGTGATGTCAGAACAGGCCAGCTCCATATCTGGAGATATAGGGGTGATCAGGTGTGATCAATTGACTAATTTGGGCCCTGTCCAGAGACTGGGTATCAGGGCTCCAGCCCTGAATCGCTAGCCACGCCCATTAAGAAAATATGTTCTGGCGAACATATTCAGGTCTGGAGTCTCTCCCCACGACGGTGTCAGCTACGTCCGCACGTAGCCAAGTAGTAAGCTGATTGGCCATCAGCCCCGTCACTCAACAGCATCAGACTCAGACAACAAACATGGCTGCCCCCACTGCGGTAACTCACGACCGTATCAATCTGGCTATTAAATCGACGTATGATAAATAGTTTCTTTACAGACACGAGAGGTTTTATAAACATCATCATCCAACATATTTTACCGCTTTTGTTTACATACTAGTAGCGCTCGTTGGCTGTGTTTGTTTGGTTAGCAAACAGGTTAGCCATAGCCACATGATTGACAACATCATCTGCTTTCCTACTATTCTGATTGGTTGGTATGAACCAATCACCGAAGACTGCCGCTTTGACTACACCCATCCCATAAACTGCTGCCGTGGGGAGGGCTTTCAGTCTGAATAATGAAGTGAAACGAAATGAAAATTCAGACTGAGTATCAGGCTAGAGACTGGGGCCTTTTGTGGCATTTCTGGACAACCGTGGGTCCGACCGACAAGGCCGGGCACTGCACTCCCTGTGGTGGTTTGGAACGCGTGTGTCGAATTTGAAGTCAGTGGGGCGAACGGTTCTCGAGTTATGGATTACAGACATACATATACACATACAGACTTGCATTTATAGATACTAGAGCGGTGCCCGTTACTTGGAATGATGCAAGGCATCAGTTATGAACAACAGTATAATATATAGAAGTAATGGCATATCCGTATAACCACACACATCCACATGACATCCTGTGTGTTGGTGGATTTCCTGTCTGAAGCTCAGTGGTGTGTGTGGTTTACAAAATTCTGTACCCCCTCTTAAATAAAGCTCCTTTGAATTGAATTGTGTGGTAGAACGACAACCTCTGTGTGGTTTCCGCTGCCATCGGTGTATGAATGTGTGTGTGAATGGGTGAATGTAATGCACAATATCTGTAAAGCGCCTTGGATAAAGGCGCTATATAAATGCACCATTTACCATTTACCATTAAGCTATACTGTACCAACAACAGCCTTATTTACTATACCGTATGTCTTGTTCCAGGTATTTTCTATTTTTGCTTTCGCCACCACTAGCGGCTATACTGGCAGCACAGCCTTCTCTGTGCTGTGTAAAGGAGAAAGCAGCAGTAAATTGCATACAATCACTGCAGTCTTCAGCTACCCATTCAGGTGTGTGCAAACATAAATGTAAATGTGATGGTATGTGGTTCAATTGTATTTGAAATGACACTTCAGACAACCATTTAAGTCGTTTTAAGTGATTAAGATTAAGGGTGATTAGATTGTATTATTATTTTTTTGTCTTCACAGGTTGTTGGCAAATCCATATAAAGTCCCTGACTGTGTGATCAATAGCACTGTCACCACTGATAACTACCTGATAGGAGATCACTCGTCTTCAGCTGAGTTCTATGTCTCTATTGGAGTGTTCGCCTTTCTCTATAGCACAGTCACACTGGTCGTCTACCTGGGCTACCAACACATATACAGGGAGTCTAGTCGTGGCCCCATTGTGGTAAGTTTGCCTTATTCTTGTTTTGATTATGTTTGGTTAGCATAGTGAAATGAGTTAGAAAGCCATAACTTAACTTTTCAAGCAAGCATAAACGTGTGAGCTTGTGTGAGCTTGTGTGAGCTCCCGTGCAAATTTAGCTAAGGCAGTGAGTGTAATTTTATACAAATTGGCTTTCCCTTCTCAAACATTAGAGTCACAAATGGTGTTATTTGGATCATATGCATGAAATGTTTGTTTTCTTGATGTTGATATATGCTTCTGCTTATTGTTCCATGCTGTGCTTCATACAGGCTGGAACCAGCAGAAGGTCATAGAAGGGGATTTAGCAGTATTGTGTAAATGAAACACTAGAGAGGGTGTATTCCTCTGAACTCCAATAGTCAGCCTTCACAGTAGACTGAAACTGTCACAGACTAATTTCTGTATTTAATTGATTTGTACCGAGCCCTTTATCCTCTTCTTTGCCAAAAGGATTTGTTGGCCACTGCAACCCTGGCCTTTCTGTGGTTGGTGTCATCCTCCGCCTGGGGCAAAGGACTGACCGATGTGAAGTGGGCAACCAGTCCTTCAATCATAATGCCTAACTTAAATGTCTGCAAGGAAATTGGAAACACTTGCACTGCAGGTGCTATACCTCATATGGGTCGACTCAACGCCTCTGTGGTAAGCTATGTGCAACTCGGTCTATGCTAAGAATAAAGACACCAAGGTTTTGGCAATGATATCACAACTAAGTGTCATCTAGCAGAAGTACTTCAGATTCTTCGAGTCCTTGAACTGTAAAAAACGCTTGGTTCCTGTTTCTGTGTGTAGCCTCAGCCTGTAGTTTGTAATAATGCCAGAGCCCCATGAATCCACAGGCTACATTTTGGATTGTGACAACGTCCTACACTTGGTCTCTTCATTCTAGGTCTATGATATAAAAAAAAAAAAATTCTTAAAGTGTGCAAAATGGCTTCAGATGTTGGAATTCATCTGTCTTCTTTTTTAACCCCTTTTTGGCAGATTTTTGGTTTTCTCAACCTCATATTGTGGGGTAGCAACTGCTGGTTTATTTACAAGGAAACGCCCTTCCACAAGTCTACTAGCCAGCCTGCAGATGCAGATGCAGAGGGAGGAGTCAGTCCATCATAAGGTGCTGCCACACTTACTAAAGAGCCGCGGACGTTCTCGGCTGTCCGCAGCTTCTTTTCCGGGTTTTTAGACAGCTGGTGGATGGAAATTAAGCTCCACCCCCACGGCTGACTGACGCGGAGGAGAGCGTTTCCGGGAATCTGTCCGTCGCCGCGTCGTGGCAGTTAGCCGCGGAGGTGGAGCTTCTTATCCATCCACCAGCTGTCTAAAAACTCGGAAATGACGTAAAACACAGCTTCTTCTGTCGGCCGTTTTCCGGTTCAGGTGTGGAAACACTGATAACAGCACAGCTTCCTCATCTCATAGGTCACTTGCATAGTGGCACTGAATGAATCATTTGGTACTATCTCTTCTTAGGAAAATGTCCTATATTATAAGGTATGCATTTCCATTTCTCCTTGGAAGTGCTGCATTTTTGTATTCAGGTCATTGTTGTTGTTTTTTTTAAACATTTCGGAAGGTATTGAAACTCAACTTGGACTTAAATTAAAGTAGGAAAATGTATTAATTCAAAAGGAAACCAACAAAGTTGTAATTTTAATGCAACCCTGAAAATGTCAGGGTTTAAACACAAGTCATGGAAGTGTTACATTTAATGTTAGCTTAATAGTGACATAACATGGCAATGTCAAGTGAATCCAATTATTTGCATACACTGTGTAGCAAATGTATTATTTGCACTTTCTGTCAGATGTGTGGTCTATTAGTGTGTTATAATTTCAAATAAATAAAAACAAAATATGTATAACGATGTTAAAATGCTTTTGTTGTAGACACTAAATCAGTAGTGTCATAAAACATGTCAATTCAAACCAGTTAATTTTAAGTTGGAATTTGCAGGCATGAGGAACTTAAGTGTAGTTAGTTACAGTTAACTTAAATGTGCCACTAACTTTTTGGGGTAAATACAATGTATGGAAGAGTATGTTAATACAATAACACTGGTTGTAATTTGGTCTCCCTGCTCTTCTGTTGAAAAATGTAGATCCTGTGGTAGGGTCTAACCACTACTGGTTCAGAAGTGGTACTGCCTGAAGAAGGTCAAATTTCAATGTATCCAGCCAGTAAGTAGGTGTGCTCTAATATATCGGTGGTAAAAATGTGAGCACTTGCGTGGGGTTGGAATCTTGCATAGGACTGTCGTGAAAGTGCCAGCTTTAATTGAATTTTGCTTTTAGTTATTGCATTTTGATCCATCTGGATTTGTGATGCTAGAGTGCAGTCTAGCCAACTCCTGAATCGCTGCCCTTACTGTCCTTACTGTATAGCCTAAGGTCTTGAGCTCTGCTAGCCGTAATTTGCAACACTAGATTTTTGAGTGGTGCAAACCACTCCAACAACCAGCTTTGTCTGTACCCGTGTACCCGTGTATGTACCCGTGTACCTGTACGTGGTACCTGTACGAGGTGAGCATGGTTAGTGTGTGACGTCACTGCACCACTCAGTTCACAGGGGAGTGATTTTTTTATAATGGGTTGAATCTAGAGTTGCAATACCCTCCATTGACAGCCCATTGATCAAATTGAAATTTCCGATATGCTTGTATTAAACAATGTTAAACTCGCCAACATTGCAGCTGTAGGGCAACCTTGAATTATCCTATTTCTTTAAAAAAAAATCACACCCGTGTGAACTGAGTGGTGCAACTACACATTTATTGTTATAGTTACTGTACATTAGAACCAGGAAAGCATCTGTGTCATAAGTACTCTCCGCATGAATTCAGTCTCAACACTCCGACGTGATGTCGGTGATGTCAGTGACGTCACATAGCAACCATGCTCGCCCGTACAGGCACAAACACACACGGGTACTAACAAAGCCAGTTGTTGGAGTGGTTTGCACCACTCAAAAAAAGAAATAGGATAATTCAAGGTTGCCCTACAGTCTTCCTTTTTTCCACAATGATACAAAAGACAGGACGACAACAACAAAAGCAAAAAAATATACAGTACATTACTAGAGCGGTGCCCGTTGGGCACTGGCCTACTTGGAACATGCAAGTTGGAAATGCATGCCCCACCCAGTTATTATGTCTGTGTCCCTTTTATGCCCATATATGGAGTTCCTTGTCTGGCATGCCCAAATATGGAGTCTATGCAGATTGTGATGTCAGAACAGGCCAGCTCCATATATGGAGATATAGGGGTGATCAAGTGTGATCAATTGACAAATGTGGGCCCTGTCCAAAGACTGGGCACTGAACTCCCTGTTGTGGAGTGGAACGTGCGTGTCTCCCAAAATCCAGATCCTAGGATCAGGTACTATGTCACACCCTACTACTTCTGACGTTGTTCTATGTAAATTATTTCCATAACTCCTCCAAGCAAGGACAGCTCCACAGCATATGAACATTATGAAGTAAATCTCCATCAGAGATTTTGCATCTCTGGGGGAATCATTATTGAATATTCTGTGTGAATTATCCTATTTCAATCTGCAAAGCGTTTGTTTCATAAAAATCCACATGTTATGAGCAACTTTCTGTCGAGAAATTCTGTGCAGGTGTTGGAGTTTGGAAGTTTGGAAGTGTCTAAGTCACTGAACGGCTCTGCGTACCACCTCGAATTTGCACATACTGCAGGAAGCAAAAACCAGTGCTTCCAAACTCCAACACTTAAAAAATATAATATAATATGAGATTATGTCCTTGAAAGTAAACAGGATTATTTTTTGCATTATCTCAGTGTTGGAGTAACTCATACTTAGTTAAATTAAAATACATTTTTAAATAACTATATATTCTGAATATAATTCAGTAATCATTGCTATGGAGTGTTTGTTCTGTCTCTCTGGCTCCAGCTCTTAACACTTTCAGCGCCCCCTGGTGTTCATTTGAAATTACCGCAGGCAGGCAGCTATATCTCCTAGGCCAAATTCCAATACCCCAAATCTCGGCCACTCGCTCACTCACACTTGGTCACTCCAGCATGGCGGTGTTACAGTGAAATTGGTGAGCTGCCGAAATATATGAACATCTTGTGGACTTCACACAACTTCCAAGGAGTTCTTTAAATACGTGGCCTAAATACCGCTAAGTTTGAACTCTGCTAATCAACAAACCACAATAATTCACGTCCGGAAACTGACATTATGTGATGTCTACACGATTGTCGCATATATCATTTCATTATTTCACCATAACACATCCATGCTGGAGTTACCGAGTGTGAGTGAGTGAGTGGCCGGGATTTTGGGTATTGGAATTTGGCTCTATATAGGCACCATTCCATTTCCGCCCACACAGCCCAATACAACAAGAGGAGGGGCAAAAACCTTTTCGAGCAGCAGCCGACATGTGTTAGGTTTCACAACAAGCGGTAACATGGCTGGCGCGATGCGATCAGAAATCACTATTTACATCTGAACGTCGGGCAGTTTGGACTAAAACAACAACTTTGGAGTATTTTACGAGAAAACAAGCAACAAAGAAACGACAATGAGTGGATCCTTATGGGAGGCGCGCGCATTGATCCTCACGATGGGAAGAACGTAGGCGCTTGTCTAGCAGCCTGGGCAGCACGGAAGGTTAGTGTTGAGCTTTGGCTGCTTGGTATTGATATAAACCTTACAACCCGCCATCTGGCGGGTTCGGTGACCTCCAGGGTTAAATCTGAACCTGAAGCGTTTTGGCGTCCATCGTGTTAAATGAGAACATGCATTTTCAGGTTAGTACACTGATCAGCAGAGAGAACTTATGCAGGACAGGACACAGGATAAGTAAGTGAAATTGGGAGTTATGAGACAAATTATCAGACAGAATTGGAACTGGAACAATGTAAAAAAAAAGCTGGAGAAATGGCGAGGGTGCTGTTATTGAACAAACATGCACTATAGTAAGAATATCAGAATAGTGCTTTAACCGTTTTAACAAAAAACGTACCCTACCTTAACTATTTTGCCATTGAGCTACAATTTAAAATACATTCATTTGATTGATGAATAACAGTTTTCGCTTTGTACTCTATGTTGACTTTTATTTGTTTCATTTTTGGAAATTTTGTCAGCATACATCTAAAAACTTTTCCAATTTTATCATGGTTCTGATTATTCAAAAGAAATGTAGAGTGCACAAAAACCTGCACACGTCTGCACTTGCAATATGAACACTTATTACTAAAACGTAATTTATCCTAATACAAGTGTTCATATTGCAAGTGCAGACGGTGTGCAGGTTTTTGTGCACTCTATGGCCCTCATTTATCAATGGAGTGTAAAACTATTCCAGCACAGACAGCGCAAATCGCAAATGTATAGGCCTATGCGCTCATGCAAAACACTTAAGCATTTAACTTGCAACATTGTTTTTAATTGCGCGATTTTAATTGCTTGTACACTTGGAAATATGATAAATATCTTTCACATATGTATTAGTATTATATACATTTTAGAAGTGAAAACATATGTTTAGATGCCTGTGACAGCCTATCAGCTGGTCAGACAATGCTGCTCCGCTTTTCTACGACAGAAAAACAGGTGAGGACAAAGCCTACGACAGCTCCCGACCTGACGTGATATTTGGGCGGCGCATGTTCAAGTTCATGCGGGAATGATAAATGCCGAGAATTGCGGTAATTCCGGCGTGCAAGTATATTTGGGCGTACGCCGCGTTGATAAATGAGGGCCTAAATGCATTTATTTTTAATACTTTGAGCCCTGCCTACGCACCCATCTCTGAGCCTAACAGGTGTGCATAAGACTTTGTTGCCTATCATGGTTCTGATAGCATGATAACAATAATTCTGATTTAATCAAGTTATATTTTCTTCATAACTAATTCACTCACTGACTAGCCAACAATGGGTATTTACTTATGCGCCTTTCTTCTACCTCCAGGCTCCATTCTACGTGATATATTATATACTGGCTAGCTTCATGAAGTGCATTACGATTGTTTTTAAATGACTCCTACTAGCTAATGCTATCTATGAAAACATTCTGTGTCATGATGTACATTATTAAAGGGAAGAGCTGTATTTATTTAAATGTGTGGTTTCTGTCAAATGCTGGCCAGTAGCCATTAACATGCCTCCATATTTTAGTTTATTATGGTGGCGCACTGGTGTACAATTTCAATTCAAAGGAGCTTTATTGGCATGAGAATACGTTTACATTGCCAAAGCAAGTATCAAAATACAATAAAAACAGTTGAAAATGGAGAAAGTATACAGTTGGAGGGGGTACAACATTTTGTAAACAGCTATACATTGCATCGTTATGTTATACAGGGTATAAAGCTTTTTTGAAACAAATAGCATACCATCTTAACGGTGAAGCGAATAGACGGTATGCGCATGCTTAAAGTGAATGGCACATCGAGTGGCAAATCGAGTGGCAAAGCAACATGCAAAGTGAGTTTAACATTGTTTAACGTTATTTAATGCAATCAGATAGGACTTTTCTGTTTGGATGCATGGGCTGTCAAGGCCAGAAAGTAGTTTTTTGCCACTCAGTAGGCATTCCTGCATAACTTCCGGGTTTGATGATGTCACACGCATACCCTCTATAGGGAACTTGTGGTATGATATCTGTAATCCGTTGACAACTAGGGCCTGGAGTTCCAGCAAGCCCCATAAGTACCTGGTGTACTGTTCACCTGGATAGGCAACCGTCCTACAAACAACACCAGGAAGAAGTGGGGGCCAAACCTCGCCTGCATGGCTCTTGGGGTGCCACTACCAATCTCCATGCAAGCCCTGGGCCCCTGGAATACTGTCTGTGCCCCAGCCTGAAGTAGAAGCCTCAAGCAAGCCATTAACAATGCCCTACCTGTCAGTCCTATAGCGGCAATTATATATACTAGAGCGGTGCCCGTGGGGCACTGGCCTACTTGGAACGATGCAAGTTGGAAATGCATGAATGCCCCACCCAGTTATTATGTATGTGTCCCTTTATGCCCATATATGGAGTTCTTTTTCAGGCATGCCCAAATATGGAGTCTGGCCCGGGCAGAGGCCTTTTGTGACTCACTGCACTATCCCTCTGGGCCGTCTGGGGGTATGGAACGTGTGTCGGTGGGGCGAGTTACGTGGATTACAGACAGTACAGAGACTTGGTGCATTTATACTAGACCGGTGCCCGGCTGCAGAGCACCGAGTCGGTATCAATGGAAGTTGGAAATCCATACCCCACCTGGTGCTGTCTGTGTCCTTTTTATGCCCATATATGGAGATTTCTGTATCTGTCTCTCTGTGTCCCTTCATTTGTGTGTGTGTGTGTGTGTGTGTGTGTGTGTGTGTGTGTGTGTGTGTGTGTGTGTGTGTGTGTGTGTGTGTGTGTGTGTGTGTGTGTGTGTGTGTGTCCATTTCTTCATTCATTCTTTCACCAATATTCTTGAGCTGCCTCTTCCTGTGCACGAATTTCATGACGCGTTTATGATGCGCGTGCCGTCCGTGCGTGAACTGATGGTGTCAACTCGTCGTGAACGCGCAAGAAGAGCAGCAATGGCCGCTTTGGATCGGCGAAATCCCAACCTCGACGATTTTGTTGGATTAAACTGGAGTTCATGGGCAGATCATGTGGCTAATATTTTATCATCGGAAGGTGAGCCATACCCGCATCTCCACGGTGTCTTTTTGTCACACATTATGATGTCGTTGCACTGTGATTTCTTTAAATTTCTGCAGCGAAGCACTGTCCCAACATTAAAAAGCGCAACCCAAACAAAAGACCCACACTGGGTCCTAGCGCTGGAGGAGTTGGCCGATCTGTTGTCTAGTACTGCAGCGTACCCTGTCAGCCAACAATCAAGACAACCAACGACATGTTACAGTAATTCAGTAAAAAAGAAAAGGAGTAAAAACAACTCGACAGATATACGTGTGAGGCGCCAGAACCAGACGCAGCCTCACAGTGCAGCCGTGCAGGTGTAACTGGCTAGCCAATCATCACCGTCACGTACACCAGCAACAACAACAACACAACAGTGAACACCACTTAAGGGATTTGGCCAGCTAAACTGCCATAGTGTCAGCCAGGGCTCGACTAAGCTAGATAACAAAATGTTCATAGAGTTAAGTGTTTTTCCCATTTTGAGTGTGCCCCGTACGACACTTTGACTTAACAGTGGGCTAGTTCATATTGGCATAAGGGGTTCCATGGGGTCCCCAGCAAAGGGGGAGGGGGGGATGAGGATATGTTTCCTAAAGCCTTTACTATATTCGACTATTTAAAATAACCAGGCGCTGTGACTTGTGAGGTGTAGACCGGCTATTATAAAAATATATTGTCAAAACCTCTTATGGCACAAGGTCCTCTCAAATGTGGGTCCATGACAATGTTTGAGAACCACTGGCATAGAATGACATACTACCAGGCAACCATTAACACTGAATGTTTTTGCATCAAGCAGGCTTGAATGTGGAAGAATGCAGCAAGTATGGGAAGAAACGCACAGACACCATCATGACCCTTGGGAAAGAGGGTGAGGGTTCTGCTGTTAAGTCTTTCAATAACTTGGTCAGTACATCATTGGGAGTAGTATAGGACCACTCCTAGTGGTGTATAGTCAGTCCTCTGACAAGTATCTAACTTCTGTACCTTATATTTTCTTGCATAGATATGCCCATATATGGTCATAGCCCAACTGATGATGACTTCTACTTGGTGGTGTGCAGTCACTGTGGTCAGGTGGTCAAACCGCAGGCCTTTGAAATGCACTGTGAGAGGCGACATGGGCCCGTCACTAAGCTCTGCAGACAGTACACCACCTCAGCCCCTGAGCAGCGACCTAGGACTGGCCGGTCCTCCTCAATTCTTTCTCGCGCTGCGCGAGATAGGGAAAAGGATGGCAAATACCAAGGGACTGGAGCCCCCTTGGCAGCACTAGTTGTCCCCCGAGACAGACCCGCTAAAGTCCAAAAGGAGGAGGTCGGGTAAGTTGACATTCTGCATCATTGGCGGTTATTTATAGACCTATTTTGACACTTTTACATGTCTGTAGTAGTTTGATCCAAACAGAATATTAGCTCCAGACAGTCAACATCATTTTACATATCCTGTGTGTGGACGGTTTGTTGTTTACAGCAAAAGGCAAGAAATCTTGCTCTTTCCAAGCAACAGCTAGCTGGCTCTCCAGCCAATATTCTCAGTGGATTTAAGTACTGCAGGTACATTGTGTAAAAGGCAAATTATATATGTTTGAAATCACCAAACATACCACTTAAGTGCTCAATGTTAAGTAGGACTATTGGTAACAACAGAGCTTATTCCATCATGTTCATTCTTATGTTATTCCACTGTTTGGGTGATCGGATAACTGGCGTGGGCTGGAGATGGGAGCCATTTAGACCTGAGGACGATTCTTCTAAATCATGGCAGTTTTCTGAAAAACCTATGTTTCTATATCAGTGGTTTTCAAACCATTTCATGTCAAGGACCCCAAAAATTATATGTATTTGGCTGCCGACCCCATCTGAAAATATGTTGTTCCAGCGACCTCCCAGAAGCAAAGATTTTAGTTAAATGTTTGCTCTGAAAGAATATATATTGAAAGATTTGCGCCACATTTTCAAGTTTTTTCAAAAATAGCAGATCTACAAGCTCATAGCGCAAGTGCCGCGCTATGAGCTTGTAGAGCTGCTATTTTTCAATAGCTAAACTGCTAAAGTATAACATAATGCTTAAAACACCAAACGGGTTCTCGTCCTGAATGGGTTAATGATGTTTAGGACACAAACACTTACCTGGGGTGTGTGTGTGTGTGTGTGTAATATGTGTTTTTAGATATTTTAGTCATGACACCATGTTCATGACCAAAATTTGTCTGAAAATGTGGTCTCACTTCCTTCCTGGACTACAAGTTACACTTCCATGGAGCCTCCCCCTCTCCACAAGGAGGGGCAGTGCACCAAAGCATTATGGTCATTGTAGGAATTCAGCAATCCAGTCAAACCCTAGTCAAACACACAGACTTCATATTTTTTCCGGCCATAGGGTGCACATTTCAAATTGTGCTACTGTTATCTACTACAAATACTATTAACATTGAGTGACACAGTTTCTTCCAGAGGTGAAATGTCCCTTTTATTAGACACATGAACTCTTCAGTCTTTTGTTTATCATGGTACTTTAGAGTGTGACAATATTGAAACATATCCAACAATATTTATTATTAACATGATCCACTCATACCACTTACTGTAGCTCTAATATAATTAACCCTGCATTTTATGTGTTTTTCCATGTCCATCTACAGTGTACCATCAGTGGACAAGTTCCCTCAGGAGAGCTCTCCATCACCTACATATTCCTCTGCTCCTTGTCCCAGAGTCCCTCCCTGCCACACAGAACCTCTGCTACCTGGCGCACTGTCCTCCTCCTCAGAGAAACCCACACAGCAGAAGCCTGTGACTAGGCCATCGGATGAGAAGCCTGTGACTAGGCCATCGGATGAGAAGCCTGTGACTAGGCCATCGGATGAGAAGCCTGTGACTAGGCCATCGGATGAGAAGCCTGTGACTAGGCCATCGGATGAGAAGCCTGTGACTAGGCCATCGGATGAGAAGCCTGTGACTAGGCCATCGGATGAGAAGCCTGTGACTAGGCCATCGGATGAGAAGCCTGTGACTAGGCCATCGGATGAGAAGCCTGTGACTAGGCCATCGGATGAGAAGCCTGTGACTAGGCCGTCGAATGAGAAGCCTGTGACTAGGCCGTCGGATGAGAAGCCTGTGACTAGGCCGTCGGATGAGAAGCCTGTGACTAGGCCGTCGGATGAGAAGCCTGTGACTAGGCCGTCGGATGAGAAGCCTGTGACTAGGCCATCGGATGAGAAGCCTGTGACTAGGCCGTCAGATGAGAAGCCTGTGACTAGGCCGTCGGATGAGAAGCCTGTGACTAGGCCATCGGATGAGAAGCCTGTGACTAGGCCGTCAGATGAGAAGCCTGTGACTAGGCCATCGGATGAGAAGCCTGTGACTAGGCCATCGGATGAGAAGCCTGTGACTAGGCCATCGGATGAGAAGCCTGTGACTAGGCCATCGGATGAGAAGCCTGTGACTAGGCCGTCAGATGAGAAGCCTGTGACTAGGCCATCGGATGTTCAACACAATCCTCTGCCCATCCCGAGGACTTACAGCCGCACTTACAAGAAAGTTTGCAGTAAGTTAACTGACACACAAACTTCTGTCTTGTCTGTCTGTCTGTCTGTCCTTTTTTTCGTAGATAGTTTTCAATGAATACATATGCCCCATATGTTTACCCTGCTATACCTTTTACCTGATTTGCAAAATAAACTTCAAAAACAGGTTTCATTGCCTTTAAGTGCCAGTCAACCTCTTTTCTCCCATAATGGAAGTGAACGGGAACGCAGATGCGACTGATATGCCTGAAGTACACTGACATGAAACTGCCACATAACAGTGTAAAAGTATTGAAAGAACAGACTCACACAATGTTTTTTTTTATCCTTTAATTTTGCAAGGGGACCTTGTTTTTTGGCATTCACTCTTCTTTCCTTGCAGTACCTAAAGCCTCATTTGATCACTATTGGGATAATATCATGAATCACAATTATTTTGGCCAGGATAATCATGACATGAAAAATGTCAGAATGTCCCATGCCTCAGAGGCCCAATCCAGCCATAATAGAACATCTGACTGTCTGTGATGTCTTGTTGGTTCTGCATGCTGACTAGCTACTGTGTTTGTTTTCTTTCCCCAGAGAAAGAATGTGACCTGGACAAACACTGCGGCGTGTTGGATCCAGAAAGGAAGAGGCTGTGCACCCGCCAGCTTATGTGCAATGTAAACACTCTCAGTGCCTCCTCACTTTCCCTCATGGCCTTTCTAACCACATAAACCTTAGCGCCCCTATTCTGGGCATTTCGTTCAAGGCAAGTCGGCGAAAAGAATCGATGTACAAGCTCACATGTGGGCAAAGATGCACGTACACCCTGGAGGGCCTTGGTCCACAAAGTTTATAGGGTTTTTGTGGCTAAATTCAAAAGTTAATTACGGTATGTCTATCGCAAAAAAAATAATAGACAGTTGATAGCGCGGAGATTTGGTGTAAAGGGAAAAAGAGGTCATGTATAGACCCCTGGGGGACACTGGTCAACAAAGAATATAGGGTTTAAAGGGATAGTTCACAAAAAAAAACATTTGATGATTGTGATGATGGTAAAAGAGTTTCCTGTGTCTCCATAGGGAGTATAGGAGCTGGACATCAAATTATTGGCTTAGGACAAAAACCAAATATATCTATGGGGGAAGTAATCGATAGAAAAAAGTTATTTATACACGTACCATTAATTATTGCAAAAATAACAGATGTGACCGGACCCCCCATGCACACACACTCACACAATGACTGGCATATCCTGATTTCTTCCACTCTCTAGATACATTCCATCCACCAGCGGCGTAAAGTGGTGGGCAGGAGTAAGACTTTTGACCAGCTGGTAATGGAACAACGGGCAGGGTCTAAAGGCCAGGACTCCCATGCACTGATAGACTCTCCATCACATTCGGAGGCCCCCGAAGAAGAGCCATCACCACCCCAACTCGACAAACGCAACCGCGGCAGCTGCTTCCCCATCCTCAGGTAAGAGAGCTACACAAATGGTAATCAGAGCCAGGGACGTGCAGAGTGTTAAGGGCCAACAGGAAGCGATATATTAACGCCCCTATAGTTCATTTTCAATGACACCTGCGTTTATGCGCGTCGCACTGGGGAGCAGTCACGGTGCAACAACGCAAGCGTATTTATGTCAACGCGGTCCTGTGAATTTGTTGTGCTCGTTTCATGCACACGCCCGCGACTTACCAGACCTGGATACTGTTTCGCTTTTTTTTTACGTTTGCGTTGTTGCGCCCCTCTTGAGCAGACCTGTCGTTGATCCAGGCAACAACGCCTACGTTCCTCGCTCCCCGTTTGAAAGGCCCTTTAGAGAGGCAGGGGCTGAAATCCCGTAAGAGGGCACTTTTGGATGAAAATAGCAGATCTACAAGCTCACAGCGCGCCGCGCTGAGAGCTTGTAAATCAGCTATTTTCGGGGCTCAACCCGGCACTTTTAGCTAGTGGAGAAGCGGTGTACGACATGGATTTCTAAACAAATTTGTTCAATACTGTGTTCAAGTTCAGGACCATGTAGTAAATGCTGCATTCGTGGTCTGGAAAGGGTAAATGGGCATGGGCTGAAGCCCCCTTTGATGTCTATGTGTGCACGAAGAAATTCCATAAATTAAAAAACAAATGTAGTAGTGAAACTAGCTGATCTACAAGCTCACAAGGTTGCGCGAATGTGAGCTGGGACTAGTTCAACTTGGTGTTATTGAAAACCAGCTGTACTAAGAGGTAGGAGTTGGGAACCACTACACTAGTTCTCTGATTCACTTGTTGGTCAGTATCTCCTGAACGATATTGTGCTTAATGCTGAATAATATGCTATAATACTTATTAGTTTGCTTTGAGCTTTGCTTTCACCTCGTTGAGGTCAACAATGTTGTCGGGATGAATGATTTGTAGAATTGCATGCCGGTGTTTTTCCAAATCAGCCCGTCCTGGCTTGCCTTGCATGGTACGCATGCGCATTGCGTTCTCTCTTGCGCTGCTGATCCTAAACCAGCATAATCATCACACAAGTAACGCAGCCATTCATGTCGCTGCTACACTAACCTGATCCTAGGTCAGCCTAAACTATCACACAAGTTAAACAGCACTTCAGTTCGTTTCGTCATTTGGTTGGTGTCATTTTAAAATTACACAAAAAAGCTATTTAAAGACTGCCATTTGAAAGAAAATTCTGACATGCTCTGACAAATCTATACATTTAGTTCCATAATTGCAATCTAAAAATACAAATGTCTGAAGGGATAACTGGATCAGGGGTGCCTTGCTAGCACATTGTCCTCCTGAAACCTGCCTCTTTATCCTGTGAAACTACACTGTTATAATGTACCAGTCCTATTCCCTCATTGGCTCCCTACGGCTTACCAGCAGGCATTCCCCCAGCAGGGAGTCACTGGAGAGTAATCCAGATGAGGAGGAGGAGGAGGAAGATGGAGACGGTGCTGTGGAAGTGGACATACAGCCTCCATACCCCTTCAACCAGAGCCTCCTGTTGAGTGAGGAGAGCGAGGGAGAGGAGCAGGAGGAGGCCAGGGACCTGCCGGCCACACCCTGGCACCCCAAACCTCTCGGGGTGCGTACTGTAAATCGGTCTGGATTAAGAGCGTTTGCAAAATGCCTAAATTGTACCAAAACCTGCAAGAATATTTGAATACTTTACAATAAATGTTTGGTATATAGCGATTTATAACTACTCTAGGCCATTCGTTTAGCTTCACATCCTGGCTCACCTAAATGACCAGTGATAAGAGCCATAGTGCCATGGCATTGTTGTACTGTACAACCTGTGCACAACTGAACTGACATCAGCAGACAGCAGTACTTGAATGCAGTGACTGAAGCGGTCTCACCGTCTCAGATGACAAGGTGAACAGGCCAGCATGCATAAACTTAACCCATTTTTGGCGGGAACCCCTTTTGGTGTTAGCATTATGTTGTGCTTTAGTTATTGAAAAATAGCAGATCTACAAGCTCATAGCGCGCCACCGAGTGGCGCGCTATGAGCTTGTAGGTCTGCTATTTTTGAAAAATCGAAGAACGACTGACATAGAAACATAGCTTTTTCAGAAAACTGTCAGGATGTAGAAGACATTTTTAGAATCTGATCTCAGGTCAAAATGGGTTAAACGTCCTCTGTCATATTGGAGATGTTTTCCGCTGCCGTGTGCTTTTCTAGATGAGAGCAAAGCCGTTTTGTTTATTTTACAAGAGAAAGAAATTCTACCTACCACATTATGTATGATCCAAAAGCGATCATTCCCCTTAACATACCACTGGTTTTGACCTACTGTAATATTATATCCCATTAGCTTTGCACTTTTGGAAGCCACACCTTGGGTTGTAGCATCTTCACCTTTGACCGTCGGTTGCATCGCCTTCGGTTTGCCCTTAGTGCCATGGTGGAGCACCACATCAGCGCCCACTTGTGGAAGTAAGTGTCGTCCCTCACATCTGTTCATGAGAATGGTTTCCAAATGTAAAGTGAATTCAATTATTTCAACCTTTGTCACATACAGCTTATTTATTTTATTTATTTCACTATTGTTATTTTTAACAGTCCTTTAATGATCCTCCCCATTTTTGTGGCTTTATCAGAGGGAATCTATGGCATTGGCATTATAGTCTAATATTCTCCGTCAATTTCAGCAACCAAGATTTGTCTTGTGCTTTGTGGCAATGTGTTCTCTTTTCCTATTACTGTACTACAGCATTAAAACTTTGGCAGGCTACATGAAAAGAAAAATGTTGTCGAGTAATGCAAATTGGCAAGGTAGCATTTGCCCTGGGCGGCTACAGCCATTGCGCAAAGCTCTTTTTGGAACAAGAAAATAAAACATAAAAAAAGAAAAGAAGAAGCGCTACGTGGGCCCTTTATATGTAGAGAAAACTGTAGACAGGTGCTCTTTGGAGAGGGTTTCATATAGCAGAGCACAAGAGTTCTTAAAAAGTTCTATACCTTGAGTCAATGTCACTGTGGAAGGAGGTATTAGGTGGCGAACTTAAGAGGGTCCAAGGCAGCTCTGTCCAGTTGAAGTAGAAAAAATCCTTTATTTCATTAAATATTATAAACAAGGGTTAAAAACACGACCAACGTGTTTCGGCCTGCATGGGCCTTCATCAGGGTCAACTGTAACAAGAAAATAAAACATGTTTTTTTGTTGCTTTGTTCGCATACAGGAAAATACCTCAATTGTCGACCGGTCTCAGGAGACACAATACTACATCCAGCAGTGCTGCTCGATCCTCTGTCAGGACAGGAGTCAGAGCATCCCCTCTCACTGGCTCCTCACTCAGGTGTCCTCCCGCCTCCCACCTCCACAGAGCTGCAGGCAAGGACAGCTGCTCCTCCACCTCCTCAGGGCAGTCAGAGACTAAGAGCTGTCGGAACAACCCTCCTGCTAGCACTAAACCACCCTCCTCCACCCTTCTCTCTGCTAGCCACGGCCGCCAGCGCAATCCCATCAGGCGTCCCATTAAAGCTCGGCTGAGGGAGCTTGAACTACTACGAGCTGGTGGCACAGTGGAGAAAGTTGCTAAACCTTCACACAGCTGTGCCGAGGACCAGTCTTCCAAACACATCAGGGAGCTGGACCTCCATGAGAAGTGCCCACCGCCCTCTTCTCAAGGACCAATCAACGGCACTGTCTCACCAAGAAAGAAGCCATGCCCACCACACTTATCAGACCGACACTCAAGCGTGCCAGGGGTGGCCAGTCGCTCCCCTTTCCCCACACCCTTCCACCCACCCCACCCCTCACCACGCCGAAGGGGGAGACCGCCAGGGGTTTATGGCCGACTGTTGGGTTTTGACCACAGGCAGCTGGCCAAGAGGCGGAAGACCAGTGACGGATCACCACCACCTAATGCTTCCCTGACCAGAACCCCCAGGTCATCCACCTCCCACTCCAGCCTGTTCTCATGGAAGGGGGAGAACATGGCTGATGTGCTGTCTCAGGGCTTGGAGAAGACTATAGATCCACAAAGAGTGAGTGGACATACTAATTGGCCAATTTACCTGTATGCTATTAACTAAACACAATACTTTAAAAACAAATATATTCATTATGAAATATAAACTGTTAAGTTGTAATGGCCTGGTTTATATAATAGTGACTTTGTTGCCATTTTGACGGTAACATTCCTCTTACAAAAATGTTGCCTAGCCTACACAGTGACAGTATCCTACTACATTGTGTTTGGATCGAAACCCTTCACATTTAGTTGCAGCATTCTTTCTGCCTAAGCTCATCAAGAGAACTGTACATGCAACGTTTTGAATCTACCTTGAAGTATTGGTAGATGATAACTGTTCTCTCTCTGTTTTGGCAGACAACTTAATTAAGGAGCCTGCCTTAAAACGACCACTTCTTGGAGAAGAAGCCTATCCTGCAGGCTAAAACTACTGCCAGTGAGTGAGTGTGCGCGCGCATGTCTGTGTATATGCATGTGTGTGTCTGTGCATTCATGTCTGTGTCATAGGTACACAATCATGTGTGCACATGTTCTGGTCTTTAGGCACAATTCATCAGGAGCAACGTTTTGTCGTGTGTGTGTGTGTGTGTGTGTGTGGGTGTGTGTGTACACTGTGTGTGTATTATTACAATTGTTCTCTTTTTGTACATGAATGGTTCTGAATGGTTCTGTTAATTACTGATTATGTATGGCAATAGAAATACCTCGACCTATCCATTATGCTGCTAAATTGAAATGTCATTATGGTAAATCCATTAAATTCATTGTATCCCTAAAACCGCTCTGGTGTGGTAATTCAGGTTTTACAGTTGTCATTTTAATGTAGGGAGCCTGTCAGGATCAAGGCTTCTGATCACTTAATTTCATCTGAATTTTAAAGTTTCCAAAAGGTCCACTATCCTTTGAAAATTCAGGAGTTTTCGTTAGTCAAGAAATATCTAAGTTGTGGGAATGTGAAACTTTTGAATGTTATAATTATGTGTCCCCTTGTTACTTCTTTTGTAATTTTGGGGCAATGTTGGTATAGTTGCCAGGTGTGTCTTCGGACTCCACCTTAACCCCTAGCACTTGCCGTAGTACTTGCCCTAGCCTCGACGACCTTGCTGGCGTATGCAAAGGCTTAAATTATGTAATTTAGATAGCAAATGATGTATCTAGACACAGCATTCTATAGTGTATATACTTATATACCGGTAGTTATATTGTACAGATATTCTACTTAGACGGATGTTAGGTTCTTAGCTTATGATCCTTGATGACTATTTCTATGTATGTGATGTATTACCATGTGGTGTTCTTGCTTACTGTAAATCGCTCTGGATTGAGTGTCTGCTAAATGCCTTTAAATTGTAAATTTTACCATGTATTTACACCTTGCAACCACTAGATGTCACCAACCCTTCAGTTTTCATTCAGGAATGGCAGTACAAAAGGATATTATCCAGTATACTGTGTCATCATCAAGCTGTTTCCAACCTAGACATTATCACTTTGCCTTTAATTTGCCAATAGAAGGGAGTCCGGCACACTGTCTTCACTTACAAAACTTTTATTGATGCGTTTCGGTCAGTCGGACCTTCATCAGGCATCTAAATGAAACAAGACAATTTGCCAATCACAGAAATGGAAAATACATTCTATTTTCCCAATGAAAATGCAATAAGTTTTGTGTGTGTGTGTGCGTGTGTCACACTCACACACAAGGTATGCATATGAGTATAACACAATGTTCTTGATAGGTACATGACTGTTGGTTTAATATTGTAATGTAATGTTTAACATGCATTGAGCACTGAATATGTTTTATATGAAACTATGAATTTAACTGATTAATTATTAGTTAACTATGATTCATTTAACTATGAATTTAATTTAAGCTTTAAGATACACCAAAACTGATTGTTGCCTTGTGGTATTTTGTAAATGGTTAAAATGTATTATGGTGTATGTTTACAAATTCCATAAGTGTTATGTAGGCCTACAGAATGCTGGTAGCAGTAACTACAGGCTGAGAAGGATGAGTGAAGAACAAACCGCAAAACTGGTAAGACTACACATGGATGTAAAACACTTTTAATCTTTTTATTATTAAATCAAAGTATATATATTTATTATATTCTGTACACAGTATTGACTGATGTTACACCTATTCCTGCAGTCAGAGAAGCTCTTTAGTGTACCATGCAAAGTCATTCAACTTGAATTACCACTGTTAAGATTCTATAGCAGCCAGCTCACACTAGTCTAACCCAATGGTTACATACGTGTATCCAGCTCACACTAGTCTAACCCAATGGTTACATACGTGTATCCAGCTCACACTAGTCTAACCCAATGGTTACATATGTGTATCCAGCTCACACTAGTCTAACCCAATGGTTACATACGTGTATCCAGCTCACACTAGTCTAACCCAATGGTTACATACGTGTATCCAGCTCACACTAGTCTAACCCAATGGTTACATACGTGTATCCAGCTCACACTAGTCTAACCCAATGGTTACATACGTGTATCCAGCTCACACTAGTCTAACCCAATGGTTACATACGTGTATCCAGCTCACACTAGTCTAACCCAATGGTTACATACGTGTATCCAGCTCACACTAGTCTAACCCAATGGTTACATACGTGTATCCAGCTCACACTAGTCTAATCCAATGGTTACATACGTGTATTTGCTACTACTGGTAGTGCTTTCTTTCCCTAATTCTTTGCACTGTCCAGAAGGGTAAGCATTGCACAGTTTATGGAGAAAATGCTGTAATCCTGTTGTGTAGTTACAGTGACACTTATGTGTTGGAAAAACTAAATGATATTGTTTTTAATTGTCATAAATTACCAAAGGATAAAACATTTGTTTGCTCTTAACTGTTATCCAACTTGAACAATAATAGTTGAAGTTGCCAGACACACGTTCAACATCACATGAATAGGCCATTGGTCGGTAATTATCCATAGCTACCAATGTGATGTCCAACTGTGCACTTCTGAATAACTTGAGCAAACATTTACTTTACAGTAGCCTTGGTCCAGTGTATTAGCCTAAGAAGTGATAACCTGGAAACATTGCAAGCACAGAGTAAACATTCGTTTACGGGAAATAACATTGAAAGTAACAATACAGTGTATAAAGTGAAAGTATAGTCAAAATGGATTGGGAATACCCATGTAAGTACAACATGTAGTATAAGGTTTAAGTACGTTAACTTGACTTAAATTAATTTACATTACATTGTGTACGCGAGAGTAACTCCATTATAAAGGCAGGTGTTACCTCAATGACATTCTCTTCAATGACTTTTTTCAAATATTCTACAGCAGTGCAGTCGAATGTCGAGTCAAATGCAACCTTCAATATAAAACCAAGCCCTATACTTAAAAACACGCTGATATCAAGACTGGGGGTGTTAACACTGAAATAACAGTTGGACGGTAGCACAATCACAGACAAAATGACCAACAACATTGGATTATACAAGAATACACTGTCAGAACATGGCAGTACACAACCCATCAATTCTGAACACAGACAATTAAGGATTAGTACATTATGTACACATCAGGAAGGCAGATTTGCTTTGGAGATTACAAAACCTATTTCTTCTTCGCAATGCTACAGTATGGCGATTTGTTTACATTTTTATACTCTCAAGGGTTACGAATGGATAAATGAACACTGAGAATTTTACTGTGTAGGAACTAGGAACCCTTACAATACTACACTTTACAAATATACAAAACTGACTTAGTTTGTTCATCAGGGTGAGGTGTCCACTGTCCAACCATCAGAGTATGACGTACAATATGCTTTTGTCCTTTTGAATATATTTTAAAACACAATCCATGCCAGTACACTACAATAGAAACGCAGACCAGTTGCCAGCGTTTCTATTGTAAAAAAAATAAAAGACGCTAAATTAAGTCCTGGCACAGGGGGTTATAGTGCTTACAACGTAACCTGTCGTTCCTTGGCGTGGATTGGGTTAACCAAGGCAGATTCTAGCCTGACTTTGTGTTACCAAAGGACGCACAGGCTATTCTTATATCTTTCAATCTTTAGAGGCACGCTGAAATAAAATCCATTAAGTACTCGGCCAAAGATGGGTATTTTCTTTTATTACAAGTCATTATCTATGTCGGGTCGTGTGACATTGCCTTTCACAACCTGGCCTTGAACCCTAAGGTAAATGTCATTATTACAGTGCATTGCTAAGTATGTTTCCTCTGCAACACAGCAGGGGATAAAATACATATTTGACAAAGCTTAATTTAAGGAGCAAAGTTAGGATCTTAGATTAGACCTAATGGTCTAATCTTTACGTATTACCATCATTAATATGTGATAGAAAGAATATTTATTTATAGCGTGTACTGTGTTAATTCAGGTCCTCTTTCTCACTTTACAGTACCTGATATCCCCATGTGTTTGTGTGAGAGAGAGAAGGATATGATTCACATCACATACAACACCCCTCTGACAAGTGTGACTTCCTATTTTCACCCACACAGAAAAAAGCCACATTTAATAACACCAGTGATGGTTTACATTCCACCCTTATAAAACACGTGTTTACACTAAAACCTGTAGTATTACAACAGCAGAACAGATAGTATTCAGTATAATCATACTGAACTGTATCTAGGGCTCTTAAGGTGAATGCAGTAAATGGCAGGGTTCAAATGCTTTTTTTTGTTATGACCGGGAATCTCAAATTTAGAAGAGTGGTATTGCAACTGGAATGCTGTAATCATTACACGCTCCAATAAGATGACTCTGTAGGAAAATAAATGTTATTTGGATGCACCAGGCATTTTCCTCATTTTCCTTAAACAAATTACAAAGTACTTTCAGGGCATCACATTCGTTAACTGGCGGAATGATTTCTCTCGAATTTAAGCAACGGTATCATCATAATTTTGGAGATGTACAAGACAATGCAGAGTGAATTGGGGTTGTCACAATACAGACGTGCAGAGATAAAGGCTTTGCTGTGATTCATTTTAACAGTTGCTAGTCAGCTAGAGGAAAGCAAGCCTCATCCCATCAGAAGATGCAATTACCCTTTAATCATGGGTCTCAAAATCGTTTTTTTGTTTGTGCAGAGATAGACTGGTTAATTTGGTATGCTTAGTATTCGTGTAGATCCAATAAAGATCCCTGTTGGCGGTGCCAAGTATGTCCTTTTCTCAAAGACAACTGTCACTGTTAACTTTTGGTATCATGAATTACAAACCATGCAATAGAAACGCCTACTTGTTATGCATGACATTGGAGATTCTGGCATACATTTGCAAGGCAAACTCATCTTGTCTAACAGAATGCAATGGTAGAGGGGATGGGGTGTCCTAATTTTGAATCCCCTTTGCTACTATGGTACACAGGACATTCCTGCTGACACCTAAGAACTCAACTCAGGCTAGTTCTCTGCTGTCAGGTTAATATCTAGCACAACCTCATACATAATTGAGTATCAGCCTCTGGTTATGTAATATGACAGCCAGAATATGACATTTATGTACCTGCTATACAGTCTTCATCAGTGTTTCTCAAACTTTTTCATGTCAAGGACCCCCAAATTATAATGTTTTGGCCACGACCCCACCATCTCGAAATAGGACCCACTTACAAGATTTAGGTTGTTAAATGTTTCAAAAATAAGATTTAAAAAAAGAATAGCAGATGACATTTTAAATAGCCAATTGTGTTTAGGGTTAAAGTGGTCAAACTGGCATTCAATGCTATATTAACTCTTTCAGCCTACCAGCACAGGACAGTTAGGTTGGTTTGCTGTGTTTTGAGAAGAAGGAAGAAAAAACACTTAAATCTACAACATAGCATATGATTTATGAATATGAATACACAAGTTGTAGGACTTTTTGAAAACTACACCTGAAAACCATGCACATTTTTAATACAGGAAGAGAAACGGATACATTTGCAGTTATAGCTTCTTGATTTCTTTCATTTTTTCCTGTGTTGACCGAGACCGCAGGAATGTCATCCTGCAGTAAACAGCACCTTGTGGATTTGTATGTTAAACATAAACCAAGCACTGAGTGGAGCACGGCACCTGACCTGACTGTATATAGAACTATCACAACGTACTGATGGGTCTGTCAAAACAAAATACTTCCCGGTGTCTAATGGACACACTATATTTCTTATTGAAAGTAAGGCTTCGTGCAGTGTCTGGGCTATGTGCTTGTGCAATAAGCAAAGCACATCAATATATAAAACAATGATCTGCCTTGCATTAGCTAGCTATTTGATATCATCATTCTATGCATTATGATGATGAAGTGACAGTATGAATACAAGAAAATGCAATGAACTACTAACTAACTCTGGATTGGCATCAGCTATGAAGGTGAATGAAAACTGACCTGCTATGGTCTTCTCATTTTGGTGTTTGTGCTACAGCTATGTTATTAAATCATTGAATAACGGACAAGAGAGAGATCCATGTTTCTGCTATCTCATTCATACGGTCCTACTTTGCTGGGGAGTAATATGTTTGTTTAGGATATGATGCCTCTGTGGCTCATGGATTATGATGACTATTCATAACCTGGATATAAGGGTCTGTCTATAGCCATCTGTTGCTCTGTCTGTCCATGTGTCGACGAGGGAAGGTAAATATACTTAAAGTCTAAAGTACACATACAACTCTATCTAGTCCTTAGAATAAATATGATTTAGACAAGTCTCATGTGCATGAATTGAATACACCGTTCCTTTTTTATGTTGTGCATCTTGTCCTATTTTGTCCAACTTCCTGAGTATTGGTATCCAACAAGATGGCCTCTAGTACATTTACGAGACTAACTTTCACTTACACTGCCAGGCTTTCACAGTATGAATATTTAAGTGCTACACATTTGAAATGCTGGAAAGGTCCTATTTGTTGTCCTTGCAAAACGACGAGGCAGTTCATTTAGTGCTCCCATACATCCAAGCATAAAGAACAGTAGATCCACCTTCCTACACATGTCCTCTCACCCAATGTCACTGTCACAGTTTGAGAGTCTTACATCATACAGTATCGTAACTCTACATACATCCAATCATGGGACATCCAATCCCTTCCTGCCCGCCTTCAAGCTGGATTTATACTTAGCTGCGAAATGGCGTTGCACACTGAAAATATCCCATCTACAAGCTCAGAACGCGACACAGCTGCAATTTCCGGTGTGTGACACCACGCGTATATATATATACGTAGTATATCAAGCCCTTCACACAACCATCATGGGGGTATCTGAGAAAACTGAACTGATGGAATCTACTGATTTCTTTCTCTTCCCTTTGCCAGCCTCATCCCGGTCATCCCCGTTAGGGTTGAGCTTGCCATTCTGGCCCTGCAGTTCCTTGCTGTCTATGAAGGCCACATGCCTGTTGAGTTCCTCCTTGAGCACTGGATCACCGTGGGTGGGTGTCACACTGAGCATGGAGGAGTGGATGCTGTCCTCGCCCCTAGACTTGCCCTTGTTGGGGCAGCAAAAGCAGTTGCAGGGTGTGAGGTACAGATAGATGAGAACCAGGACTACGCTGGACAGGCAACCCACTAATGTTGTGTAAGCCGTGCTCAGGTTGTCGCCACCCCCATTCATTGTGAAGTTGTGAACCTTCAAAACAATGTAGAGGGTCTCGTTTAGGGCCTCACTGGCCGCGATGCACATGTAGGTCCCACCATCCTCTGGGTTCACTGGACTGATCTGGAGACTCCCGTCTGATAAGACCCTGGCCGTCTGGTTACTTCCTGATGTTACCTTCACATTTCCCGGTAGGAACCAGGTCTTTGTCACATCCCTGAGCTTGGTGTCGCAGCCGAGGGTAAGCGTCTGCTCAAGAAATGCCTCCTCGTCTGCCTCTGAGAAGGTGCTGCAATTCATGTAGACGTCGTTGAGGTCAAACACGCCCACTTGGGTCTTCTGGGGCCCTGGCAGGACACATTTGAAGTCATCCTTGAAGTCCACGGCAGAGTTGAGCCTCCGAATATGCCAGTGTGCCAGGAGGCTATAGAGTTCGCAGTGGCAGAGCAGAGGGTTGTTGTGGAAGTAGAGGCCATTTTTAATCCAGACGGGTAGCAGCTGAAGCTCACCAATGGGCAGGACCTTGATCTTATTAGAAGAAACATCCAGGAGGCTGAGCTTCTCCAGGCGTGTTCGATCCTTCACCAGCTCCAGGGGGAAGCGGGAGACTTGGTTCTGGCTCAGGTACAGCTTCTGAAGGTTGCTCATGCCCACAAAGGCCAAGCGGTCGACCTGCGTGATTTGGTTGTTGTAAAGCAGGAGCACTTCTAGGTTGACCAGAGGCTCAAACATGTACTCGTCCAGATGCCTCAGGCTGTTGGAGGAAATGTCCAAATAGCGCAGGTACTTGACATATAGGAACGCTTCCACAGAGAGGAAAGAGAGTCCGTTGTGACTGAGCAGGAGGTTGTGAAGCTTTGGCAGTTTCACAGGGCTCCACTCTGCTGGCAGTCGTGTGATGTAGTTGTAGCTGAGGTCCAGCACAGCAGCGTAGAGTGGAATCCCTGTGGGGGCAATAGTCAGATTCATCTTAGAACAGCTCACGATGTTTGAAGCGCAAATGCAGGTTTTATGGCAGTTGAGTGTGAATCCTGTTGCAAGCGGAAGCTCGAGGACAGACACAAAGAGGAAGAGGATGAACACCCATCTAATGTGGTTCCTCAGACTGGGCGATGTTTCCAAAAGGCTCTTGCCTGCTCTGGTGGTTTGATGCATCATGCTAGCAGTGGGTTTAAAGCCAGAACAGGTCCTCTTATTATCCACTTCTCAGGAAGTAGCATGGAACCTCAGCTGGAGGAATCCCTAGCATCACTCATAGAAGGCTGTCAAGGAAGAGAAAACATGGGTGTTGGATAGAGCCGCACAGTATCATGTTTATGTCCATGTGGCATTCTTACTTAAAACTGTATACTTGCACAAGGACACCAAGTTCACACACACACACACACACACACACACACACACACACTTGTGAATTCACACTCTCAAGACAGGTTATCTCTCTGTCATTCTGTTTCTAATGTGGACACTTGCAGACACATACAAAACTTTATAAAAATTGCATGTGTCTCAGAAATAAACACAATCTATAACAGTCTTTGCAGCACTCAAGAGAGTGGCATGTCCTGAATGCCCCCCCCACCCCACAATACAATAGATCTAGTAGAATAAATGGAAACGAAAAATAGCCATACAATTATCTACTGTGATTTATAAAGGAAGTGATTAATTGGATTGGAGAGCCCCAGCTGTACTCTTGCAATTTCCCTTCTGATGTGCCCATGTGTGTTGTGTATATATGTGTATATATTTGTATTTATATTTTTTTCCCTAATGAATAACTGTATTGTGTATTTGCTGCTCGCCATTTTCTTTTGTTTGTTTGTTTTGTTTTGTTTCTGTGCTTTTTGTTTTTCTTGTCTGTTTTATTGTATTGTGCTTATAATTTATACCTTTCTAGTTTGTCTCACTTTATACATTTGATTCATCTTTATGTGAAAACAAATAATAAAAAGTTATTAAAAAAGAAAATGCACAATAATTTAATATTGATATTTAAGCATAGTGATGCTATTCTGCGGGGTCTTATCAATTTTTGAGGGTAATTCAAAAATGTTGCATTGCACCATTATTTTCGAAAATAATCGGTCACTTTTCAGTTAGTAACATTTATTACGCAAATAGAAATTGTGATGGACAGCAAGCCACCTACCTTTTGGTCAGGATGCGGCAATCGTTTTCATCAATAGAGCTACAGCGTGTTTACAGTTTTGCTGCGCACAGTAGACTACAGTTAGTACAGTAGGATGTAAGGACAACAACGGAGGGAGGGAGGAGGAGGACGGAGGAGACAACTGGAGAAAGCCTCGCCAAACAATCCGACTCCTTTTCATGCACCATCCAAGAGCGCGGTGCAAAATGCAAAAAAGATTACATAAAGACAAAACAAGTCACTGTGTTAGGCGTGAGCAGCCTAAATTGGATTCTGCGTCTGAATCGTTTTACCGAACTATTTCAAAATTTCCAAGATTCACACGATTAGCCTACGTCTTCTGTTGTTGGTAGATTAGCGCTATCTGAGCAGGTCCAGTCTCATCAGCATCCGCGGAGATAAATTAAGCATGAGCGGCCTCTAGCCGACAAGATCCCCCGTGTTTTTTCAGCTACTCCGGGCGGTCTTCGTACGTGCAGCGCTGATGTTGCAGGCAGCAATCATTAATTTGTGCCGATAGAGATAGTGTTCAACGTGAATGTTAGGAGCTACTGCGCCTGGGTCAGGAGACGCAGTCTTCTATTACTGAAAGACAAGTAGCCTATACCGCACGAGAGAAGTGTTGCTGGTGGTGCGAAGATGTCCCCACGAGCCACGAGTGTGTCAGCAGAGCTTGTGAATGTGTTGTGAATGAAATTGGCGCAGCAGCAAAACTACGGTACAACATTGTACAAAATAAAGTAGGAATGCTATTTTGAGACGTATGAGTTCGTAGGTGATAGCAAATTTACCAAATGATAGCCTAAGCATATGAACCATTTTAAACTCTCATAACTTTATAGGATGCAGTGCATCTCATGCACCTGTAGGGGATTCTTTCAAACAGTTATATTAGCCTATATTATATTTTATAAATACATAAATAAATAAATGAATATGTATCCAACCAGCTTCCACAAATGCATTTAGTGGTTTAGGGTTTAGGCTATAGTGGTAGTACCGTAGTGGGGTTGTAATTTTAGAGATTGTATTGTTGGAAGTGATATTGTGTGTTGTTAGACTTATTGATTGATTGATTGATTGAAATATTTATTAACAGTTTGCAGAATTACAGTACATTTCAAGCACAAACTCAATACAAAGACTGTTAACTGTGAGTGGACGACCCAATTAAGCATTTCCCTTGTTTACAAGAGGGTCCACCATGTTCAATTCATCAAAACATTTAGAGACGTACAAATAGACACTTCTATATAGTCAAAGAACAGAACAGGAATTCATCATAGAGGTAAAAAGGGAAAAGAAACATATACAGTGAGGGAAAAAGGGGTGGGGGGGGTTCAGATTTTTACGGGGGCCAATTTCGAATTGCAGCCGTCCGTAGGTGCCCTTTGAGAGCGGTTTTGAAGGAGTCAAGGGTTTCGCATGTCTTAATGACTGTTGGTAGGGCGTTCCACATTTTGGTGGCATAGGAGCGAAAATAATTTAGTCCCTTGTTTGTGCCGAATCTGGGTTGTACATGGTTCGTTGCACTCCCTCTGGTGTTGTGGGTGTGGACTTCGTTAACATTAAGGAAGTATCTAGACAGGTACATGGGTATCTTGGTGGAGTATCGAATCTTGTGGACCAGACCCATTGCAAGATGCTGTACTCTGTCGTTGACCCTAAGCCATTCCAGTCTGTCAAAGTGGGCAGGGGGGAGGGGGGTGAGGCCAAGTAGGAGCCTGACCAGTTTGTTTTGGGAAGTCTGGAGCCTAGTTTTAAGGGCCTTTGAGGTGCTGTGGTACCAGGAGGTGCATGCATAGTCAAAGAAACCTTGTACGAGGTCTTCAAGGTGTTTTTGTTGACCAGTGAGGAGATCCTGTAAAGGAATCTTGTTCTTTGGTTGACTTTTTGATTATGTTGGTGGCCATTTTATCACCGGAAAGATTAGCCTCCAGGATGGAACCTAGGTATAATTTCATCTTTACGTGTGATAACATTGTCACCCACTCTAACCAAGAAGCCATTTGCCTTGCTGAGATTACTATTAGATCCAAAGAGAATGGATTCAGCTTTTCCCAGGTGTAAAGATAGTTTGTTATCAGCGAGCCAGGTGCAAATTCTACCGAGTTCAGAGATGAGGGCCTTTTCAACCTGCAGTTTGTTCCTGTCCGAGACCAGCAGTGCTGAGTCATCTGCGAACAGGAACAAGTTGCAGTCACAAGCTGAAGTCATGTCGTTTACATATATTAGGAACAGTAAAGGCCCTAGTATGCTTCCTTGTGGAACGCCACAGCTCACTGGGAGGGGGGGACAGTGTTCCGTTCACTTCCACCATCTGTTCTCTCCCCTCCAGGTAGGATTGCATCCAGCTCACTGATGTGCTATCGAAACCAATTGCTTTTAGCTTGTTAACCAGTATGGAGTGGTTCACGGTGTCAAAAGCCTTTTGGAGGTCCAGCATGACCATGCCGCAGTATTTGCCAGCATCCACCTCTTGTTTGATGTGGTCGCTCAAATAGAGAAGGAATGTGTCAGTGGAGTGGGATGTTCTGAAGCCAGATTGGAACTCGTACATTCATTTATTAGTGGCAAGATACTTTTCAACATGTTCATAGACTATTTTTTCCATCACTTTCGAGATGGAGCTTAGAATAGAAATAGGGCGGTAGTTGCCGGGGTCTAATTTACTCCCTTTCTTGTGCAGGGGGGTTACTTTGGCCAGTTTGAAATCTTGGGGGACCTGTCCCTGTTTGATGGAGAGGTTTACTATGTGGGTGATGATTGGAGCTATAGAGATGGCTGAGTCTCTGAGAAATTTGGAGGGAATATTGTCATGGCCAGTGGCCTTGTGGGGTTGGAGGGCACTCAGTTTCTTAAGTACCTCATCAGTTGTTACCATAACTAGTTTAAAATCGTCTTTACAAACACCTAGGTTTCTGTAGAAGGTTTTAATGTGCTCTACACCAAAGAGCCCAGAGTGGGAGGGCAGATTGTTAACCAGCGTTGTTGCTATGTTTGTAAAGAAGATGTTCAAGTAGTTGGCCACATCAAGCTTGTCAGTGATGAGAGTGTCGTTCGCTTTAATGTTTATGTTTGAAAACCTGGCTTCCAGAGCTCTCGAGGATTGTTTTTGTTTTCCTCAGCTTTATCATTAATAAAGTTTCTTTTGGCGGATTTGGTCATGGCAGTAACAATATTTCTTAGCTTGTTTCGTTGGGTTTTTAGGTTGTCCAGCTGAGCTTGGAGATCACTGTCGAAGCACTTGGCAAGCTTTGACTTGCATTTTAGAAATTCAGAACAATGTCAACTTAGAACAATGTCATATAGGTCCCATGTAGCTCTGGTCCATAGCCTAATGCACTTTACTGCCGTTGCATTGAGGCTATACACTGTTCTCTTTCCTGGCAAGCATGAAACGCAGACCAACCTCCTCTGTAGCGAAAATATTAAGAACGTTTTACCTACTCACCAATACAAAGGCGGTTTGTGTAATTAGAAAGCCTACTTTCCTTAGTGGATGCACTCTGAGCCCCCCAACACATTATAAATGAATACCAAACAACTCTTTACCAACTCGCTCCGGGCGTACAGGCGGCGGAACTGCGCGGCCTGGTATTCCTAAAGTAACCTAAGTAAATTATGCTTTAACGGTTGAACCTAACCTTATTCCTAACCTTAACCTCAGTAAAACTATGCCTGAACCTAACCCTATACCTAAACTTAACCCCAGTAAAACTATGCCTAACCCTAAACTTATTTCTAACCTTATTCTCAGTAAAACAAAAGAAAGAATACATGAACCCCGGCACGAGCGGTCGGCGTGAGGTTGGCGGAAAAATCGAGGGGCGAGATGGTTTAGGGGTGACCGTACCTGATACGGTATAAAACTACTTTTTGGCCAGAAAGGGATTTGTTTTCCACCAAAAAAAAATACTTGTAGTTACTCCACTGCGCCCTCTACCGATATTGCCAAAGAAAACCCTCCGGTGAAAACAAATCCCTTTCTGGCCAAAACAGTACATTTTATACATGTGGTGGGGGGCTCAGAGTGCGAAAGTAGGCTTTCTAATTACACAAACCGCCTTTGTATTGGTGAGTAGGTAAAATGTTCTTAATATTATCGCTACAGAGGAGAGGTTGGTCTGCGTTTCATGCGAGCCAGGAAAGAGAACAGTTCCATAGCCTAAATGCAACGGCAGTACTAAGTGCATTAGGATATGGACCAGAGCTAGGTCCCATGTTTGTTACCTGACCGTGGTAACCTTTGATGGCATTTACAACTGTAAATCAAAGGCCATCCATGTCACTATAGCTTCAGCTAGACTGGCATCCATCACTATCCTGAAGCTCCAATTGAGTCATCAGCAATGACCCCTGATAGCAGGCATGGGGCCCTATTGGTAAATGGTGCATTTATATAGCGCCTTTATCGAAGGCGCTTTACATAGATTGTGCATTACATTCAGCTATTCACACACACACACATTCACACACCGATGCCGGAGGAAACCATGCAAGGCACCAACCTGCACATCAGGAGTATAGGGGTTCAGAGTCTTGCTCAAGGACACTTCGACACTAACTCTGGGGGAGCCCGGGTTCGAACTGGGAACCTTGCGGTTCCCATCTGGTCTGGCCCTGAGCCACTGCCGCTCCATGGTAACGATGGGCAACACAGGTTTAATACCTGACATCCAACTCCACTCATCACCTGTTGTCCTTCAGCATGCATGGCAATGAACCTTTACACTGGGGACATGTCCCATCACTTTTTGAAATTCTGTCCCCATCTGGCCCCCACCATTTAACCCAGAATACGGAAACATTTTAGATGCAGTAAACCCTTTGTTGAATGGAGTTCCCCATCAGGGCTCTCTCTCTACCAGGAAAAATATATCCATTCAGAGTGATTCCTTGTCAGCACTGTGATCAATTCCTGGTAAACCAGTTTTATCTTTCAAAGAAATGCAGGAGCTCCACTCCACGCTCCTTTTTTCTCCTTTTTAATATTGACACAGATGGACTCGGCACAGGGGAGGCAGAGGAGAAATCCGCTGACCGGATGCGAGTGTAGGGTGCATGTGAGTGAGGCCAGAGACAAAACCTGTTTACTATGCAGATATTGTTTACTCGTTTGAAGGGATGTGTTTATGGATGGTTACATTTAAGAAGTGGGAAAACCATGTTATTTTTTTTACTGAAGTGAATCCGCCCACATGCCCCTTTGATGAGATTTTAGGATCCTTTTCAACTGGCAGAGCCACAGCTTTGTCTTGGCAAGTCCATGGGATTGTCCATTGCCAACAGGCAGATACTATGTTCACACTAAAGTATCCTCTCACTCAGAATAAGAGATGAAATAATTTGTCCATTGTGGTAATCTTATGCATCATTTTGTGGAAATGATCATGACTGCACTAGAGACATTATATGGACATGTGTTAATATGATATGCTTATGCACTGACATGGAGCTCATCTTATTGGACAACATCTTATTCAACAACAACAACATTTTCAGAGACAAGTTTAGGATCTGAGAGGCTAAAAGTCATCAAATGGTGGTCCGTGGCTTAAATGCAGAATACATAATGGACCTTGACATGAAAATGATTGAAAACCACTGCCCTAGAAAGTAGACACTCAAGCACCAATGATGGTTTAATTGAAAGTGATATTGGACCAAGTGTTACAACCTGAATTTCACATCTACATTTCTATCTCTCAATTTATTTCAAGGGGTTCCCTAGTCCAGGCAAGTCCCCACAGCTTCCTTCCTAAAATATATAATTTATCTGATATAAAACTGACATTACGTATATACGGTATGTACACCTATTATACTAGGCTGTGTTTTGACATGATATAATAGGCTATATGTACTGTATTCAACTAGGCTGTATGTGTATGATGTTGCTAGTGAGTTGTAACGGGGTACAGTCACAGTGTACAGTATGTGGCACTTGGTCAGTTCACTTTTTTTCTTTCTACTGTACCTTATACTCAAAGCTTATGGTGTCTCTCTCAACCTGCTCCACAGGTACACGAGCCAGAGTGATGACCCCAGACCCCACAAGCTCAGCTTCTTCTCATCCCTGAGTCCATTCTCCTGTGACATGCTGTAAATGCTGGACCCTAGAGCCTGCCCTGAATCCCTGACCACTGCACTACACCAGAATGCTATGTGCAGTACTAAACATCCAAGGCTGACTGAGAAGATGGCAGCCAGGAGAATGAATACTGGCCAGCTAGCCACATGTATGGAGGATGGAGATGACTGGAGGCGCCGCTGGAGGGCTCATCATGAACTAGAGAGAGAGCTGGAGGCAGGCTCTAGCCAGGCTAAGGCTCTATCTCTCTATCCATGGGTTCCGAAGTTTGACCCTGGCATCACTTACACAACTGATGAAGTCAAGTAGAAGACAGCTCAAGGTAGGAACTTTTGTTTTTTGCTCCTTTGCTGCTGCTGTGTATACTAGTGTTGGAAGTTGGTGTACTACTGTCATTTTGTGACCCAACGACTGGGTGGAAACATGTTCAGTTACAGTAACTTCTTCTGGCTCTGGAATTGAATCCTGAAGGTTTGAGTTGTAACTGGGAACAGTATATGTGTACAGTATGTGGCTCTTGATAACTTCAATAATCCTATGAGTGAATTTGCTATTTTCCATTGGTTTAAGCTATAGGTTTTGGGCTTTATAACTTTATAACTTTATAACATAGCACCCGTTTTAACCGTCTGTCCCTTTTACAATTTACAATTTACAATTTAGGCATTTAGCAGACGCTCTTAATCCAGAGCGACTTACATTAAGCAAAAACAAAAAGCATGGCATACATCACATGTATAAAAAGTAGTTATCATGAATCATGCGTAAACTAAGAACGTAACAGTGGAGTATCTATGTAAACTATACATACTATAGTTTACATAGATACTCCACTGTTACGTTCTTAGTTTACGCATGATTCATGATAACTACTTTTTTTGCCCATATAATGCCCATATAATGATATAATGGAGATCTGTATCTGTCTGTCTGAAGAGTGCAACCGACTGAAACATGGACTGATTAAGTAATCAAATGGCAGGTGTGGGGTTGCAATTGGCTGATAATTCTACAGGTGAGGGGACTTAGGCTCATTAGGTCCACTGGCAGAGCCTGACCAGAGCCTCTTGTGGCGGTTCTGGACAACCTTGTATCTTTATCCAACCGACTTAAGCCCGGGCACTGCACCCTGTGTGGTGGTGTGGAACGCGTGTGTCAAATTATTAACTGAGTTAATAATAATAATACATTTTATTTATAAAATATAAAATTTAAAAAAAGTATAGTACAGCTTGCAGCAGAGTGAAGGTCCTTTAACATAAAAAAGTTTCCATTGTGTCCTATGTATTCATAAACATAGTACACAATAATGCATGTCATCAACAAATACAAAACGCTATATGTACAAAGGAGAGAAAGGAAAAACGTGACAGTGGAGGACACCTCCCTTCTATGGGAATTTACATTTACCTCCCCTTGTGGTCTCCTGATAGATGTTCTCTCAGGCCAAGTTTGAAAACCAGTGATTCTCATTTTTTATGAACAACCATAGTAATTAACATTTTACTAGGTAATCGATCAAAAATCTGACAAATTATAATTATAGCAAATGGGATATTGTACAATAGGAAACAGAACCAGCAACCAGGAATGACTAGGAATGATTTGCTGCACTGATGCTCAATATCGGTTGAATTGTCTGAAAACGTGCTAGAAATCCCACTCTGACTCCAGCTTTGGTCTTTCTTGAACCTGACACAATTGGTTGATTGAAAATGTAACACATACTGTATGTAGAAGAGACACTTGTTGTCTTGCATGGGTAGATTTGTTGAATTGTTGGTCTCTTGGATCTTCAAGAAAATTAACTAAACCAGAAAAAACATCACTATACAAATCTAATTTACATGATCCACCACCTTTGGAATTTTGATATTCTTACCAGGCCTTACATGACTTGTAAGATATTGATTCAATAAGGGATACATTTGCATTAAGCTCTAGCTTATCTGACCAGAGCATTGTGGATACACGCACGCACGCACGCACGCACGCACGCACGCACTCACACAGCTTGAAGTGATTCATGTTCTGTTCGACTCCGTTTCCTGCTGTGGTAGGGATTGCGTTGCCAGGCAACTGCCTGCCCTGCGTCCTTTGGTTGACTGTGTTGGCTCTATGGTGGCCTTGCCTTCACTTTCTCTACCTGCTCAAATGGCGTTTCTAGTGTAGAAAACACTTTCTTATCTGGAGAATCACTGCCTCGTGAAACACAGAAATAACGATCACCATCCCAGGATGGTTTGATCCTTCCATAATACATTATCATCCATTGAAAAACATAATCCATACTAATTGGATCCAATACCAACCTCATGGTCCCCGGGCCTTATGATTACGATCGGACTCTGTGACAATGTATTCACAGCAAAGACGAGGTTGACCTATTTGGGTTGTATTTTGGATAACAAACCTTCAGGCGAGAAAAATGGCATTAAATGTGATCACGAAAAAACATTTTGACATTGCTCATCGCCAGGCCACTGAAGACAAAACTCTTCTGTGGCAGCGGTGGCCGAACGGTTTACGGAGCGGTCTTGATACCGGAAGGTCGCCAGTTCGTATCCCCGGACCGGCACGTTAAAATTACCACCGCTGAAGTGCCTTTGAGCAAGGCATTGAACCACTACCATGAAATGTTCTATGAGCAGGGCCTGGCTGTAAACAAGTATCTGATGCTTAGTCCAGTTACCCTGGGTGAATATAGTAACTTTGCTTTGCTTTGCTTAACTGCAGACCTCCCAAAACAAGCTAGTGAGATCGAAATACCATTCTCTAAGCATTTGTGGGCAAGCAAAACTATATAACATACACACATGTGAATGAAAACATCTGCAATACTGTACTAGCATCTCTTAAGAAAAAGGCAACTGGACACGTCCAGCACATTAATCATTCAGTAGCAACGACATTATTCAGAGTCTATTTCAAGAGGGTCTGTCTTTATTCTGCTGTATATTGTGACTATACTGACTATGCATTTTTGTAGCCAACATTTGTCGTTACATTTCCTCAGATGACTGGATCATATTTCACCCATGATAACCTTGTATAATTACAACAGCCTGAGCATATTCAAAGCCATTAACAATTTAGCTGCCATCGCATTCTAATGAGGGTTTCTGCATCATTGCTTCATGGACGAGAGCTTGATAGTACTAGTGTAAATGATAGGCTCGTTCTGTGCAGCCCCTACCACCCCTAGCCTCTCCACAGTCATGGTAAACATAACGTACTCTGGTCCCCCATGCTGGCCGAGACATCAATACACGTCCAGGTGGATTCCTGAAGTCATGAAGTCCGGAGCCAGTCAGGAATAAATTAACCACATGGACCCTATAAGGTTCCTATTCTGGGCATGTCATAATTGGAGAACATTCAGAGAAAATAGGCAGACATTCAGTGAATAGAGCTACAATAGAGATACAATGCGTTGTTGTGAACTTGTATAGTATAGTATACAGTACTAGTATAAACAACACCCCATGCCTCTATTAAATTTAATAGTTGTCTGCTACCATTGTATGTCTCATTGTCTGTTGTGACTTACTTTTGGAGTCCCGAACCCTGAGTTGTGAAACTCTGGCTCGATAAACACTGAAGGAGAGAGGTCAGCGTTTTGTCTTCCATCTACAGTTCTGATGGTGTGGTGGCTGGTTTGAGATTATAGATAATGTTTTGTACAAACAGACAATACAACAGAACAATACATAATACATCAGACAATACAATTACTTAAAAACAAAACAAAAACAAACAAAACAAACATACAGTCAGTCAGTCACATGTTTACATGTAAATACAGTATATTAAAATAAGGGCACTTAAACTGGTAACAACAACAGAGTCCTTATGGCCACAAGACCAAACAGCTGCAGAGAATACAATTAGACATTTTCAGTTTCCACCATTAAATAAGACAAATCATTAACCGTAATATATTGGATAAACCATCATCTTTTGTTTATTCTTCAAGTATAAGTGATTCTTTCCAGAGGAAGACACAATGATAGCTCCCTAAACCACTGAGCAATACTGGGCTAAAAACGCCTTCTAAATCCTGATCAAAATCTTCAGAAAACCTTCAAATATTAATAAAAAAATGACAAATGTACGTTGCTATATATACTGTACATATCAACAACTACCCCAAAAGGTGTTCCGTCCTGAAAGGTACAGTTAGAAAAAGGGGTTGCCGTCCTTAATGGGTAAGGAGTTAATGGGCTGAGAAAGATGTTTAGATCTAGCCTGCTAATGGAGATTGAATGAAGGCTGAATTAGGACATTGTTAATACTTTGGCAAAGAGTGATTAATACCGTTGAGTAATTTATAAAGAGCACTGAGGTAGGCAACATGAGCTAAGTGAAATGTTTAGCTCAGAGGTTAAGTTACTCTTCTTGGAGTATCAATTTCCTTGGCTTTCCTTTGCACAAATCTGCAGGACACGCATTGCCACGTGCATCAGTCATCAGTGGCACCGAGAACCACCTTAAATGTTCCTGATTCCCATGGTGAAATCAACCCTTTCAATTTGACACTGAAGGGATACAACAGCAACGCAGTTCTACCTGGTCATGGCAAGCATTGACGAATGGTGATTGATTGTCATCAATGCATGTGTTGCAATGGATCTAGCATCATTCAGGTCAGGGTCAGGTCAGGGTCAGGCAAAGGGTTGTCACTAGATGGCCAACCCTAGAAAGGAGAGATGACCCAAGTTAAGAGTAAGACATGGTATCTAATTGCTTAACATTAGTTGAGTTTAGGTACAGTTAGTATGGTTACGTCTAGGCGTGGGTTCAATGTAGTTACGGTCAGTACAGGGACGGATTAACCCCCACGATGGCCCCTGGGCCGGTAATTCTTGCAGGGCCCCCATAGCGTGCATGCACGCGACATTTTCTTGTTTTCTGTGTTTTTATCATCTTTTTGACATAAATTTAAAAACTCAATGGCCAATGAAGGGCTCCAGAAGCCCTTTTCAGGGCGTCAAACCTAGTACCGTGCGGTCCAATTTCCTCAAAGGGCCCCTGAGAGCCAAGGGCCCCTGGGCCACGGCCCCACTGGCCCAATGGCTAATTTGTCCCTGGGTCAGTACAGTGGGTTTCCAGCTGAGCAGTATTTGCTCTGGCACATTATAGTGCATTTATGGTGATATTACTTACTTTACTAAACCCTTGTTTAGAGCTGGAGAAACGGATAGACCTATGTTAATGAACAAGCACTATAGCAATGATTACTATCAGAATATAGAGCACACTTATTGTAGCATATAAATATCACTTAATGCACCTTACGATTTTAAAAACACCTTCTAAATTCTGTTTTCAGATTTTTTTTTAAATATGAATTCAAAAATGACAAAAATGTTACGCTGTTAATATACTCTACATACTGTTGCAACAAGAACCCCAAAGGGGTTCCCGTCCTGAAGGGGTAAAACACCAAAAGGGTTCCCGCCTAAAATTAACACATGCGTACGCACCTCTCAGAGGTGCAAATGGATAAAGGACCACTGAGGAAGTTACTGTAATCAGGCAGCCTGGCACCAATTTTTAATTAATGAGTGTAAAAACTTACACTCACTAATTAAAACTGTGGCAAATGCAATTACAAGCCTTTCTGTAATAAGACTGCATAATTATCATTGTCAGTTGGACTTGTCAAGCCACAGATCTTTTAAGGGCTCCACACACGCACCAAGCCCATGTTGGGCCGTTGGTTTGTGGATAATCGTCTGGCAAAATGTTGGTTGTAGTACTAGCAGGCTATGTTCTGCGTATGTACACTATCTTCTGCGTACGTATACACTGCTGTCAGTGAGTAGTCCACACAATCCTCAAGCTCAATCGGTTTTGCCGGTCAATAACGACCGGGGGGGGTTTGTTTAACCTTGTTTGACCCAAAACAGAGAGCGTGCGTGCGTGCGTGCGTGAGTGCGTGCGTGCGTGCGTGCGTGCGTGCGTGCGTGCGTGCGTGCGTGCGTGCGTGCACATAATGTCAAGAAAAGAGTGAGAGAAATCGCACACATCTGACCCGATCTGATTTCCAAACATTTTAGTCAGGACAACTCAGTTTGGTGTGGGGTCAATTTATTTGCTGTCTGAGTGGAATGACTAAATCTACTGAACTGTGGATGCAGACAAGCCAAATCTTGGAATTATGGCAAATCAATGAACTGGAGAGAGATATAGTTAAGTACCAAGAGCTCATAATATGGGTTGTGTGGGAAATGAGGGTAGAGAGAGAGGGGGGGGGGGGGCAGTGGGAGAGAGAGAAGACAGATGGAGAGAAAACCTGTAGGCAGGATATTTCTCATCAGTATATCGCTAATACCTGTTTATCCTGCTGTCCTCGGAACAGAATAAAGGAAGTGATTTATGCCGCCTCTGGCTCTCCCCCGCAGGGATTCAGAGGATTCTCTAATACTAATTACCTATGTGGAAAAACAATGATAATCCTCTGCCTTAGGGAATAAGAGTCAGTACTCCCACTCCTGTTGTATGCTGCCGATGAGACACGGTCAGAGATGCTCTCTAAATAACCAGTGACTCACACACTGCCTCCCCTGCTTTAGTTCCACAACTGCCATTCAGCGAGAGAAAGCCACCGAGGGACTCTTGTCTGTGGGACTTGTTGGACTCTCCCGTTGTGTGTGTGTGTGTGTGTGTGTGTGTGTGTGCGTGCGTGTGTGCGTGCGCGCGTGCGCCCACACATTTGAACAAAGTTAGATGTGCTGTAATTAAGTAGTATGTATTTTCAGAATGGAAACGGCAGTGATGTGCACTGAGGAACTTGTTAAGAAACTGAGCTTACAATACTTACAATTCTGTTTTCTCCGGCAGCAGTACACTGTACATCCCATTGGACCCTTGCCCTACCCACCGCTACTGAGCATTCTTCATTGTCTTTCAGTTTTCAATGCAGCTGTTCCTATATCTCTACGCAGTGCAGCCATGGTTGAATATGTTTGGGACTGTGTCCGAGAGTTGTCCAGCTGGCATACCCAGCCGGAGGCAGCAGGCAACTTACAGTTGGAGGCCATCGATATTGTCCTTTTCTTTTTGCTGAGTTTTGCGTGATCTGCGCAAAAGGACAGTTAACCCATTTTGGGCGGGAACCCCTTTTGGTATTTTAAACATTATGTTATAATTTAGCTATTGAAAAATAGCAGATCTACAAGCTCATAGCGCGCCACCGAGTGGCGCGCTATGAGCTTGTAGATCTGCTATTTTTGAAAAATCGTGAAAATATTTATTTCAGAAAACTGGAGGATTTAGAAGGATTTTTTAAAATGTTGAGGTCAGGCCTAAATGGGTCAAATGATAAGGGACAATATCGGTGGCACCCAACTGTATGCCTTTATATTCCTCCCAGAACCACTGACAAATTGCATCCATTCCAATGGGTCAGGAGGTATAACCAGCTTCGTATCAAAGTGTCCTTGAGCAAGACACAGAACCCCTGCAGCTGCAGTGTGTTTGCAGCATGTCTGGAGCATGTTAAGCCATGATGAAAATGCCTGATGGCTATCCAATGAAATACCACTGCTTGCATTCTCAAGGGAGACTTGCAATTAAATCTGCGATTTAGATGATCTAATGAGGATGAGGGGAAAGGATGCAGGCCTTCTGTTAGTAAATATCTGTACAATGTACACTGAAATCTGTTAATTTAATACTACAAGAATGATTGTTTTGGACTTAAAATAACATAGATAATTGAATTGTGTTCTATCCTACTATAAGCGTGAAATCTCTGTGTGCGTTTACAGGTAAGTATGTCTGTAGCTGTATCTCGAGAACCGTCTGACCGATTGTCTTCAAACTGATCGGCAACCGCCTATCTGATCGACTTCACGCCGGGCACAACTCTCTCTCTCTCTCTCTCTCTCTCGCCCCTGCCGCTACATGCGTCGAGTTTGAGGTCGATTGGTCGGACTGTTCTCGAGACACGCAAAGGTCAGATATGACCACTGACACACATGCATGCAGAGATTTCAGACATTTATAGTAGGATATGAAGCCCCACAGCAGCTATCACAAACAATTAACTACACTGTAGTTAATTGTTTGTGATAGCTGCTAACTGTAGTTACTACAGTACGATAATACAACATACTACAGTAATAGAATATTGACAAAAAACACTTTACCGGTACTGTATAAATGATGTACCTTCTCCCTAGTGTACATCCCACATCAATTAAATGGAGCTCAGCGCTTGGACACTTGGTTCAAAGTGAGTAAGTGACTTAAAAAAGGAAGCATACTGTAATGGACTGGAAGCCATGTGATATCGGAGAATGTAATTGAGTAGATCAGAAGAAGTGTGGGAATGGATATAGAACCGTATTTATTATCCATAGCAGATTTAGAAGCTGAGTCTACATACGGTAAATCATCTGCAACCTAATACGTTGTACTGTGTGCAGTGATGATTACATTTAATGGCCTTTCTTTCCAACCTATAAAGCAACTAATACGTCTAGTACAGAGACACTATAGAAGGATGGGAGGAGAGCAGAGGAAAGGAGAGGAGACGAGAGGGGACTATAGATTATAGAGGAGAGGCAATTCGGTGGTGAAAGAGAAGAGGAGGGAGATATGAAAATGAAAGATGGGATCCGACAGGAAGCACGCACATCTCAAGACATTCTGCAGGTGCTGGTCAAAAATATACGTACAATGAAAAAGGAATGGATGTCCGCACACTGAGTTGTAGCTCCCAGGAAGATTTATTTATTTGTTACGTTTATTTGTTACGTTTCGACCTCTGTGGGTCTTCGTCAGGTATGACCTGACGAAGACCCACAGAGGTCGAAACGTTGTAACAAATAAACAGATATGAAAATGAAGACAGGAGAGCAGAAGAATCAGAATCTACTTTATTGTCACATCACAGGTCTACAGAAGTAAAGAAATGCAGGGTGTTTTTGTGCATTGTTCCCATCGTATCGTTATTGAAGGAAGGGAAGAAGAATAAGAAGATATAAAAGGTGCGTGAGCATAGCAGCAGATATATTGCCTGCAGAGAGCTGTATGGTACTGTAGTGCTTTAAAAGAAAGAGAAAATAGAAGTGTGATGGACGTTGATAAAGGAGAGGAGAGGTCTTGGAGTTGAATGTTCTCCTTTTCTCCAGATAGTGTCTCATTGCATCACTGGATCAGGGTACGGTGTTTACCATGTTACCTTTATTTATTCAGCCCTGCTGTGAATAATGGAGCATATAGGTGAGGAGGTTCCTTGTAAGGGAGTGACAAGCACACATAGATCAGTTCAGCTCAAAGTAAATCAATGTGTGTGAGTGCATGCGTGCGTGTGTGTGTGTGTGTGCGTGCGTGCGTGCGTGCGTGTGTGCGTGTGTGTGCGCGTGCGTGCGTGCATGTGTGCATGCATGCGTGCGTGTATATGCGTGCGTGCATGCGCATGAGGAGTTCTCTCTAATGCTTTGGACCAGAGCTAACTCACGTCACGTCACACTGTGACACAAGCTCACAACAAACTGTATTGCAACAAGTTGTGCACGTGTAGATCAGCTGTTTGTGAACCTTTCTGAAAAGGGCTTGAATTAAGTTTGAGTTGAATTTTGTATTTTATATTTACTTGCTTCGTTTGCTTGTTCTTTGTTTTTCAGGGCAATTTCGAAAGGTTGTGTGTGCTTGTGTGCATGTGATGCTCTTTTTGTGGATGTGTGTCGGGCGGCCACACTAATCGATTATGCGGCTTCTCAATTAATGGACACTCAAAAGGACTGTTTTCTCATTCTCTAGCTAGCACATACTTTGGCCTTCATGGTGCCAGCCAAAGTAAAATCTACGACAACCCCAAACTGCAAAATATAGGCTCATGCACTCTCTTTCTAGGTTGTCCTCAGACGAGTCCTCCATCGTCGCTTCCAGTCATCCCGGTTCTCCATATATCTGGCCAGTTCGTTGGTGCTTTGCGCTCCTGCATCTTTCTTGAGTACATCCACATATGTGTGTTGGTTCCCACAGCACTAACTTTCTGGCTGGCAGCTCTTATATTGGCAGTGTCCTGCTAGTCTCATTCTCCTGGCTGCTATTTTCTGGCTCATCCTCGGCATTCCATCATACAGATTCTTGTGTACTCTTACTGATGTTAAGTAATGCACGCAGCATCCTAGTGTAGCACCCATCTAGAGACTTCTGCAGGGTTGGCTTCAGGGTCCAGCATTTGCTGCCGTATAGGAGAACATACTCTACCGTTGCACTGTGCATGAACATCCCAGAGGGACTTGGATAAAAAATAAGGAGGATTTGCGGGGGAGGAGTTTGACAATTTTCCACTCCCCTACATTATCCTTTTCCTCAGCCTCCTGTTATACCTCCCCCCAGATCACATGGGAGGAATCATAGATGTCTGGATGTCATCCCCAAAAAGACAGGCCTGTAGCGACCATGGATGTCAACACACAGACTTAGCCTTGTCTTAGGACTGGAGCTGGCCTTTGCAGTCATTACATAACGGCTCCCCAGTACTGCTGCTGCCCATGGCACTATGTGATGATACAAATATATGTTCTTGTCTCCAGCAGGCCAAAGGCATGGGGAGAGAGTATGTTTTGCACTCCGTCCGTGTGTGCGTCCGTCCATGTGTGCGTCCGTCCGTCTGTTATCAGCTAATCTCGAGCACCGTTAACCCGGTCGGTGCCACATTTTGCACACACACTCCCTGGATGCCAATGATGAACCTCTGCTCCAAATCTTCCAGAACGGCCTGTTATAGCGCCACCAGGAGGCTGACTTTCGAAAAACACTTTTTGATATTACTCCTCCACATTCTGTCCAAACATCCCGCAAATCGTTACACACACTATCTCTATAGTCATGTGTTCAAGACGGATCTGTTTGATATTTCATATTCCATCCTAGTTGGCTAACATTGGCTTTCAAAGTTTGCAGGATTGGCCCGTTTTGATTCAGGTCTGGGCCACCGTCAGGGTGATGTCCCATGTTCAAGACCGGACTGGAAACTCACACTGCAGGTATATTGAGTATATAATGAGTTCACTTTGATGGCTTGTCTCTTTTATGCAACACCATTCATGCTAGACACTATAGTATCTACTGTAGGGCTAGGCTATTGGATGTAAAATATTGCGCTGCATACAGTGCATAACAGTTTGGGTTGATGGATGTTTTATTTGTTTTTTTATTTAAATTTTTATTACACAATATAATATAATATACAGTATATCTCTAAAAAGCTGTCCCCTGTCATTTATTGTCAGCATCACAGATGAGGAAGCTGAATAAATACGCTGAATAAATCGCATCACAGATGAAGCTGAATAAATCGTTTTCTCTATTAGAAGAGTCACATGAACAAATGGGATTTTGCACTGGAATTCTGTGTAAAATATAGCTTCATCTCAGGCATGAAAACATCTGAAAAAGAATGCTTTGCCCAAATATTAATGAAGCAGATTGTGAACACCTGTGAGACTGGTATACACATTAACATTATTAAAACTTATTTCACTTATTATCATTTCAATGTGATTTCAATGGTCATTTCATAATCACATTCACACATCATGGTTATATTATGTTTATAACGTAAGAACCTTGCGTACATCACCTTATGCATTAGTACAAACAAGGGTCAAACTGTTTTGTTTATTGTCTCTGTCTGCCGTCAGGCCAAAGGCATGGCGAGAGACTATGATTTGCGGCTTTTGAACGGCTTAGTGAGGTGAGGAGAAGAGGTCATGCTGTCCATATGACCAGAGGCAGAGGTTATATAAGACAGTGAAGTCTCTCTCAGCGTGCCATGGCATTAGAATTACAGGCTACGTTTACTCCTTGTGATCATGTCATCACGCTATAAAAACACTAAGAACACGCAAACAAGTACAAAGCCTTGATGACTGCAGGAGGGTGCAGGCCAAGTCTGCGCTTTAAGTATTAAACTCTCTAGTGTAAATGAGCCTGTAATGATGAATGAGCCAGCGTCTTTTGTTTCAGCCTCGCCGGTTTTCCTTTCACTAGAAGTGCAGATTTACGTCGGGTGACAGGTCTCAGAGGGATTGGATGTCTGTTTCAGGATTGTAAAGAGGCTGCTGCTGTCCTTTCATGACACAATTGCATGTCATGGCAGAACCTGACCAGGTTGCAGTGGTTGCTCCAAATCAACCCCAATTCAAGCGAAAAGCCCTCGATCTTGTGATCCACAACACTGTAAGGGATTTAAAAGACTTCTCTTGCTGCAAAACATAGGGGATATTAGTATGATTAAATCCTTTTGCTCTCAACAATGTCACTATGACAAACATGCACGTTGTTCTTGTGGTTCCTGTAATCATTTTAGGTACGGTATATTTCTTTCCAATGTCTGTTTTATAGATTTATAATAGCTAGCAGCAGGGCCCTGAGCGGCAATGTCCAGCTGTTTGTCTGTCCGTCCATCCGTCCAAAACCTTTGGTCCTATCTATGCACACTACATATCTCAAAAATGAAATGACTGTCTGGATCGCCATAGAATTTGCTGAGTGGATTTATGCTCCCTGAAGGATAAACCCTATTGATTTTGGTGACCCCATGGCCCTCTAGCATCACCATTATGACAATCCACTTGCATTCCAATATCCACTTGAATCTCAAAAGCTAATGGGCATATTGCTATGACACTTGCTGTGTGCAGTGGATTCATTCAAGGTTCAAGGTTCAAGGTTCTTTATTATTTGTCTCCCGAGGAAGAAATTTGTCTTAGACAAAGGGCCCGCATGCAAGCGTAGCGCTTATTCGCAGCGCCAATACATCTTTCTTGCATCAAAGAAAACATAGAGCGGGGGTGGGGGTTAGAATCATTCTAATCATTTGAATGACCCCTTGATGTTTCCTCTAGCACTACCCTCTAACCAAAATAACTACTTTGTTCACAAGTGATATTATAATATAATAGGCAGATTGCGGAATGAACCCTCCTGACTTTGATTATTATCGTATTTTTTTTTAAAGATTTGGTTTTGGGCTTTTATGCTCTTTATTTTTAGGACAGACTGAAATGGGGAGTGACAGCTGTGACACGCAGCAAAGCTCGTCTGGATCCATGCCCTCATCTCATCAAGACTTGACTATTGCAACTCACTCTACTCAGGAATTACCGCCTGATCTCTCGCCAGACTACAACTCGTCCAAAATTCAGCAGCTTGACTCTTGACCGGCACCCGTAGACAAGAACACATCACCGCGTCCTAGCTTCCCTTCACTGGCTGCCTGTAAAATTCAGAATACATTTGAAGGTTTTAATGTTTTTAAAGCCCTTCATGGTCTGGCACCTATATATCTGCCCTCATCACTCCCCCCGACACCACTAGGGCAGGGGTTCTCAACCCGTGGGTCGCGACCCCTCGGGGGGGGGGGTCGCCAAATTATTTTGTGAGGTCCCCAAATTATATATAAAAAAAAAAATTGCAACTGAATGGCTGGAAAGTGGAAATGAAGAGTTTACATATAGTACACATAGTACATGCATACACCTTCCCTAATGATTGTCTCCACCAGGCCGAAGGCATGGGGAGAGAGTATGTTTTGCACTCCGTCCGTGTGTGTGTCCGTCCGTGTGTGTGTCCGTGTGTCCTTCCGTCCGTCCGTTACCAGCTAATCTCCGGCACCGTTAACCCGGTCGATGCCAAACTTTGCACACACACTCCCTGGATGCCAACGATGAACCTCTGCCCCACATTTTCCAGAACGGCCTGTTATAGCGCCACCATGAGGCAGCTTTTCACATGTTTTACCTAAAACTGCACCGATCTGCGTGAAACGTTGCATGCACACTCCCTAGAGGCCAAGGACAAACCGTTGACCTGCATTTTCCGCATCTGCCTTTTATAGCGCCACCATGAGGCCAACTTTTGTACAACACATTTTTTGATATTACTCCTCCAGATTCTGGCCAAAAATCTCACAAATCGTTACACACTATCTCTATGGTCATGTGCTCAAGTCGGATCTGTCCGATATTTCATATTCCATCCTAATTGGCTATAATTAGCTTTCACAGTTTGCAAGATTGCCCCGTTTTGAACAAAAGCCTCAAATCATGAACGCAGCATGCAATTTACGTGAAATCTTTCACACATTTTCTTACTAGGCTGAGGAATATATCCCACCCTTTTCACATTGGCCTGTTATAGCGCCACCAACAGGTTGATTTTTGCAAAACACATTTTTGGAACAAAATGCCTCAAAAACATGTTTATATTAATTATATCTGGTTTCACTATTTATTTATGTTGTATTGTCTCTATTATTAAGGTTATTGTAGCAGTGAATTTATATTGGGGGTCGGGAGGGGGCGGGGCGGGGGTCCCGAGACATTGCCAAAGCATTTCTGGGGGTCCCCGGCCAAAAACGTTGAGAACCCCTGCACTAGGGCACTCAGATCAGCAGACCAGATGGTCCTGAAGATCCCTCCCACTCACCTGAAAACAAAAGGCGACCGGGCGTTCTCGGTCGCTGCACCCAGACTTTGGAACGTCCTGCCACTAGTTGTGAAAGCTGCGCCTTCTATGGACATTTTTAAATCTCGTTTAAAAACACACATGTTCTCCCTGGCCTTTTAACACCATATGCCCCTCCCCCTTTTTAATCATGTGTTGCTGTGCTCTCCCATTCTATAGTTTTGTTCTGTACTTCTTTTATTTTTTTATATTATTCTTTTATTTATTTTTTCTCGTGAATAATGTTTCTACTGTATCTTCTTGTGCATTTTCTCTACTGTATATGTTTGTTTTTATGCTGTCCAGCACTTTGGTCAACCTTGGTTGTTGTGTTGTACGTGCTCTAGAAATACAATTTACTTGACTTGACTTGACTTGGATCAGCATTCCAACCCACGGCACGCTGTCGGGCTGGTTTGCAGCCTAGGTGCGGCCCGGGCCTTGATATGAATTTATTCATGTTTTTATTTAAAAATATATATTGAAACGTCGCTATTAGCCCCACGAGCAAGGTCACAGCCAGGGCTGGCCATGATGGCCATGTCGTTCGGTTCAAGCCAATTTTGTCGAGTTGGATGTAAGGAGGAGCACATTAACTAAGCCTGGGCCGATAGTGGGGCACTTATTACTTGAATCATATGTAACACACTATATGCTTAGGAATAAGAATCGCCCATTGCATTACAATATATTGGTAAATCCCCTCTACCCACCTCCCTATGTCACGCTGAGGCACACAAACACAGTATTTATTTTAGCCTCTCGAACTATAATATAGCTTGCTGTAATTTTATCTTCTGTAGTTATAAATAGCCTAAATGCTGTACTGGGACATAATATGGAACCACAAGAGATGTTGTATATCACTTTCCGTTTGAACTAGGAAAGCATGGAGGTTACCGTCCATGCTAATTCATTCATTTTCTTTTAAATTGATTTTATTCAATACTGGCTATGCCAGTTCCAGCATGTCATAATTCAACAACAGTTGAAAAAAGATGAGGCTGCTGAATGCGGACTCTGGCACTTGTACTTGCAGAGGCAACAGAGAGTCATGGTTGATCGCCAAACATAATAATGAATTGCATTTTCATTATTCAAAGCGCTTTACAATGGTTCATTCATTCATACATTGGGAGGTGAAGCAGCGAACAATCGACACCAGCGTCCTCACATCCCACATTCACACCAATGGTGGCAAGCTTACACTGACCAACTCATTGGAGGCAATGTAGGGTTCAGTGTCTTGCCCAAGGACACTTCGACATGTGGACAGCAGGAGCCGGGATTCGAACCGCCGACCCAGGGATCATTGGACGACCTGCTCTATCTCCTGAGCCACAGCCGCTCCATCTCAAGAACCATCTCATCTCTCTGGTAAGATCCTTGGTGCCTCTGTCCCCTCTTTATATGGAGCTTTATATCAAACACCACCAGCATCATAAGGAACCCTTCCCGTGGTCTGTTTTCCCTCCTGCCCTCAGGAAACAAGTATAGAAGGCAGCATTAAAGCCAATAGTAGTAGGATGCTGAATAGCTTCTTCCTGGGTGCAGTGAGGATTATAAATAAAACCCCTGCCAATGCCCCCCACACTCACCACCCTCCTCCAGACACATTGAACCCAAGTGACTGGACTGGACATGATGTAATTGTACTTCAGTATTTCATAGTATTTATGTATATGTAACCCTATGTACAGCACATAGGAAAATTGACAAATAAAGTTATTCCAAATGTCAAGATATTTTGTATCAAAGTCCTGAAAAACTTCACACAGAACGGAGTTGAACTACAGAGTTTTATTTTGTTGCTAGATTGTAGACAATAATTAAAGCTGAAAAAGAAAAGAAAAGAAGAAAAGCTGGACAGCCGTGCAGGTGTGCCAGCATGGCAGAAGTGCCAACATTCTTTCGTTTATATGGTCCATTAGGTTTAGGTGACAAACTGGCTGCCATCAGATTCCCAGCCCTCTGAATGCGGTTGACATCTGGCTTGGTGCTGACATCTGGCATCAGTGTTTATTATTAACCAGGGAGCATCTGCTGGGGTTAATGACATCACATCTTCTTTCCGGGGACACAGCTCTTGCTGGCTTCTAATGAGAAAGAAGTGCATCAACAAGATTCTATATACACAGTGACACTACAGCATTAAATGTTGTGTATAGTTTTTAGTAAGCTTAGCCTTCTGTCTGACTCTGTACATTGCCATTATATTTTGAGGTAAAAAGAAAGGTAGCAAATTCTGATGAAGACCTCGGAGGTGGTCAAATCCGATTGATTTGACTGTTTATAGATGTCTTCCTTTTGTCTTGTGCTTCATCAAGCACACTGCAGTCAACAGATGACATGTTGAGGACAACAAAAATTTAAAACCCATGCATCCATAATGTGACAGCAACAGATTGTCAACATAGTGACTATCGATTTTCTATTTTGCTGCTCTTTGGTAAAGTGGAGGAGATCTCTTTCGCTTAATTTACTTTCTTTTGTGTTAATATTCAGTCATCTCAAATTCAACAACATACCTGAGCCATGTGTAAAGAGATATTAACACACAACAATTTAATCACCACTTTTACCCTATATATACGCATTCTTTCATACATATTAGTCCTACAGCCTTTCAGACTTTCCGATCACTTATGCTGTAATTGCACCAGCCTTCTTAATCAGATACAATCATGTAATCAGCAAAGAGAATTTTCTCTAGTACTTCTCTCTGCCTTACCTGTTTTTTCTTTGACCCCAGTGATTTTCTGTGCATATTAACTAGAACTTCAACACCTAATGCTTCACTTAAAGGAGAATTCCATACTAGAAGGCTTTCTTACCTTTATTTGTAGTTATGTCCCCACCAAAGAGTTCCATGGTGTTATTTTGTACAAAAGCGCATTATTGGCTATTTCCCCTAATATAAGCCCTCAATGAATTGCATTGAATTTAATGGGGCTATGGGGTGTTAATAAGCTAATTCGCTTATTTCCATCGCTCAAAAATCTATTTTTTTTGTATATATCTTTTTGTATGTACCCAAGCGGCACACTTTACTACTTATTTCGATGGAAATAAGCAAATTAGCACAACAACCCAACCCCCATTGAGGGCTTATATTAGGGGAAATAGCCAATAATGCACTTTTGCACAAAATAACACCTGGACCTCTGGGGACGTAACAACTACAAATATAGATAAGAAAGCCTTCTAGTATGGAATTCTCCTTTAACCTTCCCTTTGTATTTCTAGAGCTACACATCTCTGGAGTGACAGTGCTTTGCTCTCCAAACATGACAGATGTAATCTTGCTATAGCACATGGTGGACTAAAGTTAAAAGGAGTGTACTTGAAGCCGAAATGTTAATGGTTCCATCCCTGGAGATGGGTTAGTCAATGAGCACCACTTATGCCCTCCCTGAAAACCCACTAGGTGCACTTGAGCAAGTCACTTAATCCCCAAATAACTTGTGGCCAAATAAATAAGACTGGGGTTGTACTGGCTGTGCAGCTTCCATCTGGGTATCTCCCACCTGTGCATGTGTGTACCTGCCTGCATGAGTATGAAGGCGTGCTGAAAAAGAGCATCCATGCTCAGTGAACCTACCCCAGATGTGGGTTTGCAAGTCTCTTGTTACAGTTTCAATTATACATTTACATGGCAGCAGTTATTTTATTTGAATAATGTGATGTATTTATGCATAACAGAGAGGCAGAACAAAAGACAAAGAGACAGGGAGAAACAGAGACGTACATACAAATACAAATTATAAATACAAGTCAACCAGCTCAGTGGCCTTGTGGTTTGAGTGACCGCCCTGAAACTGGGAGGTTGGGGTTCGATCCCTGGCCGGGTCATACCAAAGACTAAAAAAGGGACCCAACGCCTCCCTGCTTGACACTCAATCAGCATCAAGGGTTGGATTGGGGGAGGTCAGATCAACTACAAATGATTCCCGAGCATTGTGCGGTTGCGGCTCATCGCTCCAAGAGATGGGTCGAATGCGGAGAACAACTTTAGCATACAGCAATGTATGTGACAAATTGTAGGACTTTAGCCTTTACAATAGCGATGCACGATATAATCAATAGCATATCAATATCGGCCATAAAAATGCTGTATCGGATCGGTCTCAACATAATCCAGATTATTTTCACAGATATTGATGACGCAATAATAATGTGACCGTCAATGACTCTGTCGCTTTTGTTTTGTGTATTTCTAATGTTTGAAGGCAGCATAATCCGTATAATATCGGAATCGGTCAGAATCTGTATCGGCAGATATGACCCTGCAAATAAAGATCGGATATCGGTCATAATTCCATTATCGTGCACCCCTACTTTACAAGGTTACATAATGTAGACCCACGTTTATTACGGTATGTTAAATTTGATGACAGATGACAGGTGAGCTGAAAAGTGGTTGCTTACATTAAGGGTGCCACTCTTGTACTGGATATACTGTAGTATATTATGTATGAAGGGCATTACTGTACCTCTCATACTGCTGAGTTTCATCATTTCGCCTCGCTCAAGCGTGTCAACTCAGCATATGTAATCCTAATTAAATCACCAGCGAATAGGGACAGTGTGTAGCATGGGAATAACTAAACGTTATACAACCCTGTATCACAGCTACTACAGTATGTGACGCATGTGCCCTCTCCCGTGATTTACACAGCTCCAGGGATACTTGATGATGCTCTCATTAATCAACTGACTGACTTCACAGCCCAAGGTCCTGGCAGATTTATACAACGCATCGCCTCTCACCTGAGTTATGAGCGCACGGCATAGTTCATCTTGAAAAGTGTTTTCTCAGGACCGTACTGAAATTCTAACAGTAAACTTGAACGGTTTATGAATACTTCTTTGAACATTTATCTTTTGATGCTGTGTACTGTGACGTAACTTGTCATTTGGCATTGGGGTACATACTGTACTATATGCATATCAGACAGAAAACAAACAAACAACAAACATACAAAATATTCATTTCAGAGAGAGACAGCATACTGTACTAGAACACTGCAGCACAACATCAAATATTCATATCATACCACTGGCAATAACTGCAGGATCCTTTAGTAAAGCACAGAATTTCTCTTAACATCCATTTATAACCTGCATGTGCATCTATTGTGTCAATGGCAGTGTGAAGGATAACACAAGTGTTCCATTAGTCATGCGTGAAGCTGCATGTGCTCGTCTTCGCAACAAATGAAGGACGGTCGGACGGTCCTTATTTCCGTGCAAAGCAGGCCCCCTGCAGACACTCTCTTTGTCTGTATTCTTTCCACCAAGGACATCTACCAGATTCAGATGAAGACAAAGACAGGTGAAATCTTTTATGTTCATCGCACCACAGTTACGAAGCCTGTGGATGTCTTTTAACAACACTTTATGATAGCACAAGTAACCACTGAGAAGGCAATTAAGGGCCGTTTTACACATACAGTTGGAGGCCATCGATATTGTCCTTTTCTTTTTGCTGAGGTTTGCGTGATCTGCGCAAAAGGACAGTTAACCCATTTTGGGCGGGAACCCCTTTTGGTGTTTTAAACATTATGTTATAATTTAGCTATTGAAAAATAGCAGATCTACAAGCTCATAGCGCGCCACCGAGTGGCGCGCTACGAGCTTGTAGGTCTGCTATTTTTGAAAAATCGTGAAAATATTTATTTCAGAAAACTGGAGGATTTAGAAGGATTTTTTAAAATGTTGAGGTCAGGCCTAAATGGGTCAAATGATAAGGGACAATATCGGTGGCACCCAACTGTACTGACTGTACAGACCTTATGTAACCACCTGGAACCAGACCCGTGTCTCCCTCATGGGAAACCAACCATGTATTGCTCAGACAAAGGGGACTCCCACCTGGCCATGCATCTACTGTTCATGCAGGCCAATTTGCCACTCATTCATACATTCATGCATAACAGTCTACACCGAGTCGTGTACAGTGGACCATATTGTTCCTCCGTCTTGTTTTGGAAAGAGCTGCCCTAACACGCTCCCTCGTGTTGGTGTATTTCTAGGCATACGGTGTCCTCAGTGGCTGCGTGTGTGCTGAGATGACATTGTCAACATGGTGCCTGCAGAAAGTGCTAAGTGTGTCTTTTTGGAGCTCCCTGGCGTGACTGAGGAGATGATAAAGGCCAGTTATCTTATTCCGTGGCACACAGATGGCATTATAGGAAGTTATCATACAGTATATCATTGCTATTGTAACAATAGAAAATAGAAAATATACAAAGAATATGAACATCATAATAGCATAAGGTAATACTTTATGCATCAATGATGGGATATGATGAGTGTAAATATCAATTAACTGTTACAATCAGCAAAATGTAGTCTACAACTGTATGTACAGTATTTAAAGCATGATTATAACAGAAATTAACTGACAAAGGTTCGTGATTTATATATGCATCCTCCAACCACGGGGAAAACAACTTTTAAACATTGCAGATATCAACGTTTCTTGTTAAATATACAACTTTTCCTTATGCATCAGTCTGCCTCTTCTCTCTCTGGTGATTTGAACAGAATTAATTGATTTTTTTTGGCCTCTGCTCTTTTCCAAAGTCCCTCCAGCTACAATAAGCCTATAAGACTTGTACAATGTGCAAAAGTAAAGTAAATCAAAGAAATCTGCAACCTTAGCTGTCCTGTGCAGTGCATCCGAACGCACATATTGGGTGCATGCAGATTATAGGAAGGATTTTGTATTAACATAACATCCAGAATGATGACCATGGATGGATTGTTGTGCTATATTTTGCGCCACCCCTTATCCCTAAACTTCTTTGCCTTAATGCCATATTGTACTATTTTGTAAAACATTTTAAAATAGTTAAAATAGCTGATCTACAAGCTCACAACGTATCAATATAGATCGGCTAAGTTGAACAATTTTTAAATGTTTTTCAAGATAATAAAATATGGCAAAAAACGTTTAGGGATAAAAGGTAATACCATGATGTCAGTTCATCCTGTCATATTTGTGAATTAAATAATAATAATTTTATGTATTTAAATGTATCATATAAAATAAATAATCGAATCAGATTGAAATCATATCGAATCTTGGTCATTACATATTTCATATAGCATTTGTTTTTTATCTTTTCCAATAGAGGGTATGCGCGTGACATCATCAACATACCAGGAAGTTATGCGGAAATGCCTACTGAGTGGCAAAAAACTAGTTTCTGCCCTGGCCTTGACAGCCCATACATCCAAACAGAAAAGTCATATTTGATTGCATTAAATTACTTTAATCAACATTAAATTAACTTTGTCACTCACTTTGCCACTCGATCTGCCATTCACTTTATGCATGTGCTGCTGTGCATACCCTCTATGCAATCATTAATTATCTACAATTGTTCAATGTCTGAGATTTGCCTCCTAGTGTGTTTCCCAATCCCTTATGTAAATGTTATTTAGGCTAAGTTTGAACTTAGTGTGAGGTTGTGCAACTCAACTGGCCACTCCAGAGCAGCCAGGTTTTCATTTGTTTCCTCAAGTGGAGCATTTTGTTGAGTTACTAATATGAGAGCTCCCCCTATTGTTCATGTCTGAGAAGACAGTGGAATATTGCATCGTATCAGCAGCACTGGGTGATGAAACATGATGATACAGCCTCATCATGAAGGGTCAGGAAACTCGGGATGAAAATAGCAAACCGTGTAGAATTCCAATTGTTTTAATTTTCCAAAAGAAATAACTGAAGTAAGCACTGTAGAGTTGAGTTTAACAACAGTGTTCATAGAACCATGTCAGACTGGGAGACACGGCGTAGGATTGTGATAATGTAAAAACAATACAATATATTTGGAATAATGGTGCACTATCTTTAGTGTGTGTGTGTGTGTGTGTGTGTGTGTGTGTGCGTGCTCTCCTGTGGGTGGAAGGACGGAGAGAGTGCACAGGCGAGCGGGGAAGCTCAAGTCTGCGTTACCATGGAAACCATTGTATTTCCCTCCCTCGTGATTGGTGCTGCTGGAGTGAGCAAGTATCTGCTATTTTTGTCATTATTCAACACCTCAGACACGAGCGCGGTCACAGGACACACGGTACAACACTCAAACACAGACATAGCCTACACACACACATGCACACACATGCATGCACACGCACATACACACGAGACAGGAGGGGGATCATCATGGTAGAGACTAGAACTTAAGAAGGACACATATCCCAACAAAGGATCTTCTGTATACCGACTCCCGGGAAATATTTGAGGTTATATAGGCCTATGTGCGAGTCAGAAGAATGTATCAGACATAATTTTGTTTATTATTCAATTCAACACGGTAAGCTTCCATAAGGCACATTGTGAAAGTTAAAAAATAATTTAATTTGACACTGACCTTTACCAACCAGTAAGACGCCCTGAGGGCAATGCATCCTGGGTGACGGCAGACTGCTGGGCGAGCGCTGGTGCTTTGGCATGGGGGGTTAGATCAACATATGGAATTAATTCTGGCCACATATGGAGCGTGCCTTGAGTGTATAGGGTTTGATGAGGTCGACATATGGAATGTCGGAATAGGTCAGCTCTATATATGGAGATTAAATATACAACTTTTCCTTGTGTTAAAGGGGTAATCGGGGTGGCAGCGGACGCAGTGGCTTGAGTGTACAGGGTTTGATGAGGTCAGATGAGGTCAGATCAACAAATGTACAAACCTCCCAATGTGTGAATGATTGAACCATTGTAAATCGATTTGAGCACTTGGAAAAGCGCTATAAAAATGCCATTCATTATCATTCATCATTAAAGCTATAGAGGCTGAGTGCCCATGTAGAAACTGTAGGTTTCTACAGATGGTTGGTGAGGGTATAGGCACAGTACAGTATGTCACTGCACAGGATTGGGAACCTCCCATTTACAGACGTCTTATTGAATTAGTGCCCCATGTTGCCCCAGAAGGCTCAAATCCATCTGTCCCTGGACCAGCCTTTTGCAAACGTTCCCTCCCTAATGATCGGAGTTGGATCATAGTCTAAATTAAAACTGGGAGGATCAAAGATGATTATAAGGAAGAAATGGCTCCTGGAGGGTGACCGACCGGTGGTGAAAATGAACAGTTGACACGTCATTGATTGATCAATTTATTTCTGGATTGACTTGATTGAGCAATGATTTCACAGGCTTGTATACTTGTACCTAATCGTTTTAGTTTGTGTTACTGCAGGTGTTGTGCCTGAGAGCCGACCCTCTATTGATGTATGGATCCATGAGGAAATATACAGTTGGGTGCCACCGATATTGTCCCTTATCATTTGACCCATTTAGGCCTTACCTCAACATTTAAAAAAATCCTTCTAAATCCTCCAGTTTTCTGAAATAAATATTTTCACGATTTTTCAAAAATAGCAGACCTACAAGCTCGTAGCGCACCACTCGGTGGCGCGCTATGAGCTTGTAGATCTGTTATTTTTCAATAGCTAAATTATAACATAATGTTTAAAACACCAAAAGGGGTTTTGCGCAGATCACGCAAACCTCAGCAAAAAGAAAAGGACAATATCGATGGCCTCCAACTGTATATACTGTATGAATGTGCCATGAAATAAAGATGTCCCATGCTGTGCAGATGCATGGGACAATATTAATCTTGCAAATTCATTCTTACAAATGATGTACTGTTATGTATGTGGCATGTGTTTAACACCTTACCATCCTTAGACAGTCATACAATGAGGTGGACAGTGGTGTAATAATATACCATACACATCATGGTTTTCAACCAGTGGTCCCTGAGGGGGTCCCAGCTAAATGATGGAAAGTTGATAACCAAATGGACCCTTATAGATCTTAAATTATTGTTAAACATCTGCATTACTTAAGTCAACACAATTAGAGAATGTAGAATAATTGTTATTTTGATCAATGTTTGCCTGTTATGTCTCCTATCTATGGTACCACCAACATCAATACAGCATTGTGGAAAGAATCTTAACCAACGACAACACAATATTAAGTATTGGGTCTGAGAGGCTTGGGGCTCCATTTTCGTCACCCCTTATCCCTAAACTTCTTTGCCTTTTTTACTATTTTGAAAAACATTTTTGAATAGTTCAACTAGCTGAGTACATTGACACGTTGTGAGCTTGAAGACTGGCCATTTTAACTATTCAAAAATGTTTTGTAAAAATGAAGTTTTTGTTTTTGGAAAATTCATAGAGAAGGCATGGCAGTTACGTTGGAGAACGATGTATCCATGAGTAACTGTCTATTTGTGTATATGTATCATTATGTACAATTTTGTGAGTGTCTTGTAAGCCTGTGCGGGCTGGGCATCTAATGATGTAGGACACTTTAATGAAAACTCTATCCATCTATCCATCTATCCATCTATCATCTATCATCTATCTATCTATGTAAAATAGTAAAAAAATAAAAATAAAAAAAAAGGCAAAGAAGTTTAGGGATAAGGGGTTTATAGTGGTGACAAAAATGGAGCCCTAAATCTCATCTCTGTGGCTCAAATGTGAAAATGGTTCAAACCACTGCCTCATCATTACAGTGCCGTCGAGATATAATACCATACAGATACACGTGACAACATGCAATTGATTGGCACAAGCATAAAAAGCATAAAAGCATGATTGCAAATTAATATCTGCACTGCAGTATGTTGATGCGTTGACACAGCTTTGATCCGTTCTGTTGAGGAGCCAAACCATGTCATGACCCTTGATTACCTTCAGTGTAAAGCATTTCATTCCAAAAGGTTACACCTGCTCTTATGACTTTTGTTGTTGTTACTTTTTACCAGCTAAAGCTGACTGAATTAGTGACCAAGGCCTTTGCGACGGCTGCACCAAGGCTCTGGAATAATTGTCATCTGAGCCGCCCAGTCAATAGATATTTTTTTACATCCCATTATTTCTTGGGTAGCCCTATTTTCCCTCACTGGGGCTAATGTTTGCTTGTTTGTGTTTCTATTGCATTGTTCTTTGTTACCCCGACAGCACTTGGTTGACCTGGTAAATGTGCTATATAAATACAATTTAGTTGAGTTGAGTTTTAAAAAGAGAACTGATAAAAACCATTATGAACTGGAACATATATAGTTTGAGGATATTGATTGATCATATTTAGGGTCTTCTTTTCAATATAATTGAATGGTGTTTTGGAGATTATAGTGTCCACTGTTGTAAACCTACTGAAATTCCTTAACCCATTAAGACCAGGAAAGCATCTGTGGTACATTATAGTTTTGAACCACTTTAACCATATTTTATACTTTGGCTATTCAAAAATAGCAGATAAGCTCATATGAGCTTGTAGATCTCCTATTTTTGAAATATTGTGAACATTTGTGCAAATCTTTGAATATACATTTTTGAAAGTGAACAATCTTTACTCAAATCATTGCTTCTGGGGACTGTCAACTGCATATTATTTTGGGGGTCACTTAATTGGGGGACACGGAAAAGTTAGAGAAGCACTGATAGAAACAGGATTGTCAGAAAACTGATTTTAGAAGGTATTTGTAGGATCGGCCTCAGGTCTTAATGGGTTTCAGATGCTGTAAAACATATGCACTTTGTTGTTGCTTTCTGTAGATGTTAATCACAGTTCATTAACATAAACCATTAGGGTTCTTTTCCTCTCAGCAAATCAATAATCCAGCCTTGTGAGAAGGCTTATGCACTGCAGGCAGGGGAGATCTTTGCAAGCCCAAGATAAGGAGATGGAGAGAGAATTAATTCCAGTCCAAGATTAAAAAGGTGATTTTCTCTCCCAATTTGTTGTGTACCATATTTTTTTGCACCTGTTTAGTGAGACCTGGTGTGACCTACACTGGGGGGGGGGAGGACCAGAGACAGAATGAGAGAAGATGTATAAGGGAGGCAGAATCCATCAGCCATTCTTCCACAAGGCATGCGAAGATAGTGAGACACTAGGACCCAGTAGAGAGATTGAGCCTCTGGATGCTGTCTGCCTGGCTGCCGCCTGCCTGTCTGCTCTGTGCTGCTTGCAGTTGCCCTGAGCGCGTGCCGGAGCCAGCACGTGTGTGTGTGTGTGTGTGTGTGTGTGTGTGTGTGTGTGTGTGTGTGTGTGTGTGTGTGTGTGTGTGTGTGTGTGTGTGTGTGTGTGTGTGTGTGTGTGTGTGTGTGTGTGTGTGTGTGTGTGTGTGTGTGTGTGTGTGTGTGTGTGTGTGTGTGTGTGTGTGTGTGTGTGTGTGTGTGTGTGTGTGTGTAAATCTTTTGTGCATCAGAGGCTGGAAGACAGGAGCCCTCTTCCTCTTTTTTGTCTGGTCCGCGTGTGTTGCTCCAGCTCTGCCTGCGCCACCTGCATCGGAGACCTGGCCGGATGAGAGGGAGGTGTGTGTGTTGTCCATTTATGGAGATGGGTGTGTGTGGTGGGGGGGGGGGGGGGGGGAGTCATTGCAGGGAAGAGAGTCTGTGGGGGGGAGGGGGGGTGGGGGGCGGGTTGGCTGATGAAGAGATGAAAGGACCAGGTGAGGTGGAGACACAGGAGGTGCCCCTCTCCTCTCTCCCCCTCTCTCTGACGTGGTGCGTGTGTCTGTGTGTGTGTGTCTGTCTGTGTGGTGGTGTGTCTAGCGAGTGTATGTGTGTGTTGCGCGTGGTAGAGAGCAAAACAGGTCCACTTCCTTGAGCAGACTGTTGTGAACCTGGGCAGGAGGAAGCAGGGACCCTCTGCTGACTGAGGTATGTCATCTCCTTAATATTAACCACATCATGCTCCACTTGACACACTCGATAGACGCCAATCTATGGAGGTATATGTTAGTAAGGGGGAGGACGCCGGGATGTTGCAATGAGAAGATATGGGACACTATAAGGGACGCGGGGAGTGAGATACGGGTGCAAGGCAAGCTGAACGAGGGGGATGATTACGAACTAGTGTTTTTTTCATAGCATCCCATAACATCCTCCTGGTGTGTCCAACGTGAAAGGCATATACTGTAGAACAAGAGTATGATTCCTCACATTTGCTGATGGTGTTGATTTGACTGAGACTGACAGCACGCTGTATACATTGCTTTGACCATTGCGCACCATATACTGTTTACATAAACTATTCTATTCATGGGGCTGCCGGAGAGTGAAGATACACCACAATGAAACAGGGTCAGTTGAACAACAGGCTAGTTTTTCTCCTGGCGGTAAACACTGAGTCATGTGCATTATAATAGGGTCATATGGTTTACAATTGGCAGCCACCAATATTCTACCGAAGTCTTTGCGGTTTGTTAAAAGAGCTTGTGGACATCGAGATAATGTGCAGCTGCTTTGAATGTACTTTTTAGTTATAGTAAGTTAGTTGTTTTTATGTGTGGAGCGCGCTGTAGGCATATTCATTTTATTATTTTCATTTCTCTGACCTGAAGAAAACAAGATACTGGATTGGGCTAACCAGACTCACTGTATTCGTCCATTCTGTAATTATATTTTTTGTGTGCTAAGTTTAAAATAAAGGATCCTTTGATAGGGAAAATTGACCACATCACTCAAGGCGATGCATATAACGCTGATCATGTGTTTCTTTTGTAATGAGAATTTCACTTCTGGCGTTCCTTTGAGTAGGTGACTGTTGCATGATGGTCACTCGCAAACTGCTCGGGAGGGATACCCTGGACAACAGAGAGCAACAACGATCAATATACTGATTGGAATAAGCCTCCCTGGGGAGTTGCTCTGCCATTGTACGCAAACTGTAGCCAAGGCATCTGGTTTGTTTATTGGGTTGAGGGTTACTCCAACCCTTTGACCTTTTTCCACAAAGCCCGCTTGCTTAATCTTGCATATATCTACCACATGTGCTCAGTGGCCTGATCGATGTACACAACTGTCAGGAAAATACCAGTCGTATTGCAGTGATGCATCATCATGCCGTCACACTCGTGAAATGGAAAACTTGGGCATGCAGGTGTATAGTGCATGGAAATGTACCAAGGGCCTTAGTGCTGGCTCCGTGGCTTTGCCAGTGTGTGGGGTTGCTTCCAGGTGAGGTTGTGACAGTAAACACAGCACAGGGCCCTCCCTATTGCACCGCTGGTCCCAGGGACACGTTTTACTCACGTTTGTCCACACACAGCAATTGTTTTTCTTAGCTCAACCATCAGCTTGTGAACGTATACATACAGTGACTCATTTTCAAAGAGACGTAAACATTCTTATCTTAGCAGTAAACGGGAGTTTATATATGGAATTACAAGAACCACAACATGACCCACTTTGTTTCCGTGTTCAATTTGGGTCTTGCTATAGATAGAGATCAGTAGTAAATATGTTCTGTTTGGGTCTTGCTATAGATGGAGATCAGTAGTAAACATGTTCAATTTGGGTCTTGCTATAGATGGAGATCAGTAGTAAACATGTTCAATTTGGGTCTTGCTATAGATGGAGATCAGTAGTAAACATGTTCTGTTTGGGTCTTGCTATAGATGGAGATCAGTAGTAAACATGTTCAATTTGGGTCTTGCTATAGATAGAGATCAGTAGTAAACAGCATAACGTTTTGTGTTCCTCATGATGGAGCTGGAATGCTAAATGTTTCACTTATCTTATATTCACTTCACTCCACACAGGGAGCTGAGTGATGCTCACAGTGATGCTCAGTTCACTTTCCTTCTCCAGTCTGCTTCCTGACTGTGTGAAGGAGGGGACATATGGTCCACTTTGTGCTTTTAGCCTTTCCCTAGGGGCCTGGTTGCCTCTGAAAATATGCATCTGAAGATGCAGATGTCAGTGATGTACAGTATGTAGCAAATTCTGAGCTGGAAGTGAGTGCACTGTGCAAAAAGTCTGTGACTTTATTATCAGCATAATGATTAAGTTATACTGCTTATACGTGTGTTTTAACTAGGGATGCACCAATATATCGGCCACATGTCGGTATCGGCGGCTATTTGCCGTTATCGGTCAATATCGGTATCGGCAAATAAAGCTGCCATTAACCGTAGCCGATATACAGTATAGTTGGTGTGTTGGTTATTTATCTGCAGCCTACCAAGCTGTAGTCATTTATAAATAAACTAATATCGGTATCAGTATAGGCTATCGGCTAAATAGTTATTTTAAACATCAGTATCGGCCAAGAATTTCCAAATCGATGCATCCCTAGTTTTAACTGGTCAGCCAAATGAGATATCGGCATATAAGTGATACACTAATTGTATATCTGTTCTTGAGGTCATTGTTTACAAACCCCAAAATCACAACCTTTGGGATACACCAATATGTCAGCCTGTCCAAAAACGTAGTTACTGCGCTTTGACTTTGTAGGGCATATACTCAATCCATAAATCAGGGTTAAGAGTGACATACATCATGTATCAAATGAGCATACCTGGAATAGGTCTTCTACATTCTACGTAGTTATTATAAGTGAGATGAGAAGTATATGTAAGACAGGACAGACAGGACAATACAGACATGTATTTATTGCAGATTCATAATTCAGTTTAGTTATCAAAATGTTTTGCCCTACAAGTAAAAGCTGAATTTGCAGGCATATAATGTAGACAGAAATCAATTAGGCAGAGATTAGGCAACGAGACAACCAGGCAGCTCGTAAATTGCAATAACAACAATTAGAATAAATTAAGTACTTTTTACTAATTACGTACTATTTTTTTTTTTTAAGTTTTCTTGTGTGTGTGTGTGTGTGTGTGTGCGTGTGTGTGCGCGTGTGCGCACGCTTTTTTTTTGTGTGATACAGATGCGCCCTCTGGTCGCGGGCGGGTGGTGTCAGCGTGACACACAGACAGACAGTTCTACCTGGGTTACATAATAATCGCTCATTGCATTCGCAAATAGTAAAAAGTGCTCCTGAATCAAACAGGATAAGATAAGACATCATATAAAAAATGGGAGATCCGTGCACTTAAAAGAGTTAAAAGAGGGAGCAGACTTTATTAAACGAACATATTTTGTCCACACGCAGACTCATTATATATAGGGCTATAAACAGGTAGCATAGAGAAAACACAGATTTTATGTTTTCTTTCATTTACTTTCTTTAGGCTTTCTGTAGGCCATTATTATTATTATTATTATTATTTATTATTATTGCTAGAGCAGTGCCCATTGGGCACTGGCCTACTTAGTTAGAACGATGCAAGTTGGACATGCATGCTCCACCCAGTTATTGTGCCTGTGTCCCTTTTTTGCCAATATATGGAGTTCTTTGTGCTGGTTCTGGACAACTGTGCGTCCGACCGACTCAATGCTGGGCACTGCACTCCCCTGTGGTGGTGTGGAGTGGAACGCGTACATGTGTCGAATTTGAAGTCGGTGGGGCGAACGGATCTCGAGTTACGTTATTATTATTCTCGGTAATAAATGGTCCTGTTATTTTTTGTTGTGTTCCATGCATGTATTGGTTTAAAATAGAGTGCTTATATTATTTACTGGGTCCTCATGCATTCATAATATTACTATTAATAGTAATACTAATACTTACTTTTAAAGGTATATTCAGTGATTTCACTTAATTCAAATATCACTTATTTGTTCTTATTTATTTGGATAATCCTCCCTACTATAAAGTGTGCTGACCATATAAGGAGTTCCTCCCTGTCCCCAGTGAGCCCCTGGGGTCAAAAAACCCTAGTTTCGGTTTGGGCTTTGGGTGGCAAAGCCTTCATCCAATCAGGATGAGAGGGGCCTTCCTCCAATCATGATCGAGTGGGGCGGGCCTTGGTGCACGTGCTGTTGGTCTGTTGTACTTCCCTCACTGTAGAGCGTGTGCATGAGCACATCTTGTTACCGGGGTGGACCAGCTTTTTTCCAAATCACCCAAATCACTGAATGCTGCTTTAACTGGAACGTTCTGTGTTTCAGATCACATGCCCATCTGAAGATAACACTGGTGGTTGGACAATGGGATCAACGAGATAAAATTCACTGCATCTTCAGGGAATTGAGTGAAGCCGCAGGTGTGTACTGCTCCAGATGCTATGACCGACAGCTCAGCCTGAGTCTGTCTGTGACCCCCCCACGGCAGGGGAGGATGGGTGATGGGCCTGTGAATGTCAACGGCCTCTCTCCCTCTCATCCCATCCTCTCATGGAGCCTACTCCCACACCAAGCCCCCCCTGGAACACCTCTCATGCTGGCGCCCTCCCCTGGCTTCCCGCCTTACTGTACCCCAACGCCTCGAACGTAACGCGACCCGGTGGCGGAGGAGGAAGCGGGGTCGACGTGACGCAGACATTGGCACTGTGTGCCATGCTCATCATGGACGTGCTGGCGGTCGTAGGCAACTTGGCCGTGATGCTGGTCATCACCAAGACACCACGATGGCGCAAGTTCGCCTTTGTGTTCCATCTGTGCCTGGTTGACCTGCTGGCGGCGCTGGTGTTGATGCCGCTAGGGATGCTGTCGGACCACGTGCTGGCAGACGACACGCTCTGCCGGAGCTACCTCTGCCTGAGCGTGTGTCTGATCGGTGCCGCCATCCTTACCATCTCTGCCATCAATGTGGAGCGTTACTACTATGTCGTCCACCCCATGCGCCACGAGGTCAAGATGACTGTGGGGATCGTGGTGATGGTGCTGGTGGGGATCTGGATCATGGCTGTCATCATGTCAGCCCTGCCTCTGCTGGGATGGCTTCTACAAGGGGACCGAGCGCCGGGGATGCCTCCAGTCCTGAGTCCTGGCCGGAGGCACTGTTCCTTGCAATGGGCTGGTGGTGGGATCACACGTTTGTTGTTCATGATCTTCTTCACCTGTATCTACTTTCTGTGCCCTGTGCTGATAATCCTGGTGGTTTACTGCAACATGTTCAAGGTGGCCCGCGTGGCGGCCATGCAGCATGGCCCCATGCCCACCTGGATGGACACCCCGCGCCATCGCTCCAGCTCCCTCAGCAGCAGCCACTCCACCATGGCAGCCAGCCTGAGTGGGGCTGGGGCTGGGGCTCGCTCCACCCCTCAAAGGACCTTCAGCGGTGGGAAGGCTGCTGTGGTCCTTGTGGCGGTTGGGGGCCAGTTCCTCTGCTGTTGGCTTCCATATTTCGCCTTCCATCTCTACTCAGCCCTGGTGTCTACCTCTCCGGACTCCCTGGACCAGCTGGAGAAAGTGGTCACATGGATTGGCTATTTCTGCTTTACCTCCAACCCCTTCTTCTACGGTTGCCTGAATAGGCAGATCCGAGAGGAGCTGGGCCGGAGCTTGGCTTGCATCTTTAAGCGCGCCAGGCCTGGTGAAGAGGAGCAGCTGCCGAGCCGCGAGGCGTCTATTGAGGAGAATTTTCTACAGTTTCTTCAGGGTACTGGGTGCAATCTGGAGCCCTGTAACTCTCACATCAGGGCTAGCCCAAAGCAGCACGAAGATGATGGCCCTCAGGACTCTGCTGTTCAGCAGAACGTATCAGCTGGCTACCACATCCCAGGACAGATCCTTGAGGAGACCGCAGAGTTTATAGAGCATCAGCAACTGAACAATGAGCTGAATTTATCAGAGACCTGCTGTAGGACTGTACCTGAGCTTTAGCTGCCTATTGCATACTGTAGATAGTCTGTTATCATGTCCAATTGATGCTATTTGTTTCCTCTTTCCAAACATGTGTTGAATGATGAGCTCGTGTACATACTACGACTAATGAAATGACCTGCAAAATATAGTATCTTCATTTGAAGAATTAAAGGTAAAGGGGCATTTCACTGAAAAACAGAGATGATTTGCAATGTACATGTAACCTGTGATTATCACCTATCACATGAGGGACACTGAATCCTTCTGGTCGGTTTGCAGATTGATGAAATAATGTGTGATCTCGAGGGAAAATAGCATGGACAAGAGCGAAGCTTATGGCTTATACGAAGAAACATTATGAAAATGTTTTGTTTTCTAGTTGCGCATACACTACTAATTTATTCTCCAATGTACAAATGTGTCTTTATTTAAAGAATGCAAATAAACAATTAAACACAAAGCAAATTCTGTGAAGCCATGACTATAATAAAAATTAAAATCCCTCTAATGGAATCACTCCCACTCAACATAATTTATTCAGGTGTATTATCAGTGAAATGCCTCTTTGAGCACGATATGCATTTCACTCAAATGTGGGTTTTTTGTAGGAGGTGGGAGAGATCATTGATGCCATGTCCATTTTGATACTATTCAACCACACCATTACTTTATCATTCTGAATCACAGTCTCTTTTAAACTGATATCAGGTTCTGTTATAATATATTTTCCTTTTTTTTAAAAACCACACTGAGGGGGGGGGGGGGGGGGGGGGGGATATTATATCCAATATACTGCATCTGACCATCTTTATTCTATTGCCAAGAATTCTATAATTTTTGTATTTGAGTCCTGAAGACATCCCTTGACAATCAATTACACAAATTGACTCAATAATTATACAATAATAAATGTTCAAAGGTTCATTCAGTGTGTCAGTGTTGCCAATTATAGTTATTATTACTAATATAGAAAGACATTGAGTTCTCTCCTATTCTGGCTGCAGCACAGCTAGAACAACCGAAAAAGAGCATATCGTTGCTGTCGGGAGGAAACCTCCTAACTCCAGGTTTTAGATTTTCTTTGCATAAATCAATGCTATTGAACACCCTTTACGTCTGTGTGTTGTTTCGAAAATATTGAACCAATGGAAAGTAGTAAAACACGTTTGGACAAAACCTCTTAACTCCATTGGACCCTCAAACTGTCTGCTAAAGCAACTAACACCTACTGTATAAACTCACAACACCAACTTTGATGAGGCAGTATTGCTTTGTTTTGAAAATATAAGGTTTTCTTAATTTCCTGAAAAATGTATAATTTTTGGAGTTAAGAGGTTTCTTCCCGACAGCAGAGATATGAGATATGAGTACATCAGTATTTGGGGAAGTAAAAATAGAATCTGTTTTCACAGAAGTGTACAATATTAATTCCATTTGCTTATCTCCCCCTAATTCAACCCAAGAAATTAATGCAAATTAATTTATTCAGCTAACGTGAACAAACATTCCTAGCCAATATTCTATTGCTTCTCCTTTGAAGTATTCATTGTGTTGAATAGGATAATTTCACAGCCAGTGGTGGTAATGGTATTTATAGTGAGCAGCCTCACACACACACCAGGGTATTTTTAACCTTATTCTGGGAACAGTTGTTATCATGTTTATCTGTTGGTGGGCTCGTGATTACCACCTCCTCAGTAAATCATCTCACATTGGTAGACTCGTGATGTTCACTTTCTCTTACAGAAACATCTCAGAAATGGCTTGGAAATAACAACATGCACATGTACAATAAATAAGAAAACTCATTGTAGTGCTGTCCATGCTTTAACTTTTTTTTTAAACTAAAAACTAAATCTACACATACATTGTTCAAGGATTATGTTTTGTTGTTGAGCAGCACTATGCTACAAAATGCCAGTAAAAATGGTGTTTATAAGTAATGCCCCACAGGGCTCCATTTGAAGACTGTGACCAATCTCAACTGCCTGCTGATTTCAGTGCTGTTTACAGGTAAACCTTAGCCAATGCTGCACACAAGAACAGTATGAGTGCTATTGTGTTTAACCTTAAACAACTGGGTTGTTGTGGCTACACAAAACACAGGTGTCACTGCTTACACATGGCAAGGTTTGCCTTTGACCTCATTTAGCAACAGATGCAAGACAGCAGTGGTACTTTCTCTGATCTCAGGTGAAAAAATAAAACTTGCACAAGTCAGATATGACAAAATATAAGAAATAATTATGTTAAAATAAATATTTTCCCTCTCATTCTTGCATCTTTATATTCTTCTGTTCCTTGCTGCTCTTCTTTAGCCGTTTCACTTTGTTTGCTGCTTCATACCAGACAAACTGGGTCTGTTGGTGTTGACATGATCACAAGATTCTCAACACAAGGCACACATGGACTTTATATGGTATCTATTGTTGTGTGTGTGTGTGTGTGTGTGTGTGTGTGTGTGTGTGTGTGTGTGTGTGTGTGTGTGTGTGTGTGTGTGTGTGTGTGTGTGTGTGTGTGTGTGTGTGTGTGTGTGTGTGTGTGTGTGTGTGTGTGTGTGTGTGTGTGTGTGTGTGTGTGTATACGCAGAGTACGGAGCCCCTGAATGGCCATGCATTCAAAATATATTTTATCTTGTACGTACAAGATAATTATTATCTTGTACGGACAAGATAATATCTTGTACGTACGAGATATTATCTTGTACGGACGAGATAATTATTATCTTGTATTCCATTCAGGGGCTCCCTACTCTGCATATATGTATAGTGTGTGTATACACACACACACACACACACACACACACACACACAGATAATATCTTGTACGTACGAGATATTATCTTGTACGGACGAGATATTATCTTGTACGTACAAGATAAAATATATTTTGAATGCATGGCCATTCAGGGGCTCCGTAGCAGAGAGAGAGGAAGGCATGACATTCTTAATATTCTTTTGTAATTACTTCAATGCTGGTGATGTTTTTAAATCAGGCTACTCCTATCTTTTTAGAGTATAAAAGATATTCCCCTTTTGTGTCAAAAGATGGAATAGTGAGAAGAAAAAAAACAAAGTTACTGCATATTAGAAGAAAAATGAATAAATCCATTTTCACCACTTTTCAACCTATCTTCATATAATAGGTCCTCACTAATAATCATGATAAAATGGTACAATTTCTACTCAGTCTGTGTCTCATAGGAGGGCTGTGGGCAGTTCAGAGACCTAGTGACATCATCAATAGGGAATTCAAGCTAATAGAAACTGCAGGCTTTCTAGTCCTGAAAAGTTGCAATGGAAGCCATCATTCTCCCGATAATAAAAATCTAAACATTTTTGTAAAGAAATCTTGTTTAAAAAAAATCTGCCTAACTGCCTAACTGTCACTGGTGGACGGGTTTCTGAACTGTCCACAGCCCTCCTATGAGACACAGACTGAGTAGGGAAAAACATTGTGCAATTTTAGCATGATTAAGGACCTATGAAGATAGGTTCAAAAGTGGTGAAGTGGCCCTTTAAGTGTAACACTGAGCACAAGGTGTATTCACTGCCAAATCTGCCATTAAGATTGCTCTGCTTCTATGGTATCTAACTACAAATGCAGCAAATATGCTATTTGCCATTTTGATACATACACTGAAGTATAAGATCCATCAATGCCTGCAATGCTTTCCAACTGCAGAGTGGAACACTTGAAAAAGTCTACTGCACAACAAGTACAGTAGCAGAACTACACAAACTGCTCTGTTTTACTGTACCGGCATGCAGAGAAACCAAGGAAAGGAATTAAATGTTGACTATGATATTTTTGTTGTTATCTGGATTATTTTCATGGCAGATCAAGTACATTTAATTCGTACTGTAGCACTGCACACAATCTGCCATCTTTACGAGTCCCTTGTGTTGAAAACACATCGGACCACCTTCCAATCAGCCGTATTTCAGTCACCTTAGCAACCAAATTTCTGCAACAAATCCAATTAATGACTAAAGGCTTGTTTCTGTTCCCATCTGTTTATTGTGAGGGAGGGGGAATAAGCTCTTCTGAGGTTGAAAAGTTTAATTTATACTCCATCGTATGAAGGAACTTGAAAATGTGGCAAGCGACACTGTTGTACTATGAACTATGGAGAATAAATGTAGCCTCTGAAACAGATTATTCATTGGTATTGGTTATTTTTCTTCATTGCATATTTTGTATGCATGCTAAAGAAATGTTTAGTTGTTGTTATTAGGGTTGTTTTTGTTTAGTTTTTTGGTGAACTTTAAATGTATTGAATAGGCCTACTCATCAGATGTATTGATTAAAGAAACAGCTAAAGGAATAGCATCTGTGTTCTTTTTATAGGGTATATCATTTTCTAACAGAGGGTCTGCTGTGCAATATTAGTTTTAGTACGAGTAAGATTGATTGATTGATTGAAGTATGTATTAACAGTTTACAGAATTACAGTACATTTCAAGCACAACTCAATACAAAAACAATTAACTGTGGACGACACCATAAAGCGTTACACTTGTTTACAATAGGGCCCACCGTTTTCAATTCATCAAAGAAAGAACATGAACTAGAAAAATGTGCTCAGGTCTCCACCAGCCAGGCCAGGTGAGGTAGTAAAAGTCAAACTTAACCAATCAGGATGAAATATGAAAAATTGGTGTTTCTTGTTGACATGTTTGCGTGATGTTTGGACAAAATCTGTAGGAGTAATACATTTTCCCTCCTAGAGGCACTATAACAGGCTGATGTGAACATTTTGGGGCAGAGGTTCTGCTCTGGCCTCCAAGGAGTGTGTGTGGGGTGCACAGTTTCACATTGATCGGGCCAAATTGGCGTGTGTGTGTGTGTGTGTGTGTGTGTGTGTGTGTGTGTGTGTGTGTGTGTGTGTGTGTGTGTGTGTGTGTCTGTGTGTGTGTGTCAGAGCAACGTACAATAAGCACGGTAAACACCTACAGTACATCACAGTTGATTCCGTGCTGTTTCCACACGGTTTCCTTCACCTCTCCTGTGCTCCTGCCCACCTGATGCAGTGACTCATAGCCTTTAAGCTGTGAAGGGCGCTTCCCGGAGCTTCAGGGAGACAGTTCAAACAACATGACCTTTCTGATGGTGATGGGTGGGAGAGTGAGGCCACTGTCTCACTACAGATCTAGAGAACCACCGAGTAAGCAGTGGTGGAAAGTACTGTACTTATTTTGTACTTTTACTCCACTACATTTATTTGAAAACTTTAGTTAGTTACTTTGTAGATTTTGATTATTATTACAAAACATAGGCTACATTAACCACTTCAGCCATATATATTCCAGCCATTTGAAAATAGCAGATATACAAGCTCACAATGTGTCACAATGGGATGCATTGTAAGCTTGTAGATCTGCTATTTTCAAAAAATAATTATACCAATACTTCTGTACTTTTACTCAAGTAAATTTTTAATTCAGAACTTTTACTTGTAACAGTGGAGCCTGCAGAACCATTGCGGCTCAATAATCCGCCACTCCTGAATGAAGTGTCTGGTGCTGGGAGTCTGGTGCAACGCACAGGTCCTGCAGCGCTGCACCTGATGAGAGCAGGAGTACACCTGGTGAGACGTAGGAGGGGCCCGGACAGGAGTCAACCCACAGAGCCTGGTCCTTCCACGCCCCAGACCTCCCAATACCGGCAGAGTAGTTCGGGAGTGGCGGACTGTCTGACCCTGTCTTTCCCTAATGGGACTGATCTAGCTCTGGTCCATAGCCTTCTACTGCTTCTACGATTCTGCCCTGCAGTATAAGGCTATGGGACTTTCGGTTTTAAATCTCAAATCGAAATCAGACCAGCCTCTCCTCTTTAGTGGAAATCTCACGAACGTTTGACCTACTCACCATTACAAAGACGGGTTGTGTCAATAGAAAGCCTACTTTCCTTAGTGGACGCACTCACCCAAAAAGGGATTTTGTTTCCACCGGGAAATTCTTTTTTGTAGTTACTCCAATGCGCCCTCTACCGATATTGCCCAGAGAACTGCCTCATAGAGAATATTTTTCCTCCGGTGAAAAAAAATCCCTTTCTGGCCAAAAAGTACCGTTTATACGTGTGGTGGGGGGCTCAGAGTGCGTCCACTAAGGAAAGTAGGCTTTCTAATGACACAGCCCTCCTTTGTTTTGGTGAGTAGCAAAAACGTTCTTTTAAAATACGCTAAAGAGGAGAGGCTGGTCTGATTTCGATTTGAGATTTAAAACTGAAAGTCCCATAGCCTTATACTGCAGGGCAGAATCGTAGAAGCAGTAGAAGGCTATGGACCAGAGCTAGGACTGATCATGGGTAGCTACTGGGACGTAAGTCGGGACTTGATCACCCCGGGCTGGGTCACCTGAGTGAGGGATATGATGTTGCGAGACCCGAAACCCTGATGACCTTGGGATATGTAGCCCCCAGCCAAGACCCAGCCCGCAACAGCCCTGGCAACCGGGCTCAGCCCTATTGGCAGGGTAGGTTGCGCGTTGGTCTGGCGAGTGGGAGTCCACTCGGTTCAATCCCCGCTTCCACGTAATGCTACAGATACATCACTGAGGAATCGAGATACGTCCCAGCTGTTTTTTTTTGTTCTAACAGAGTACATCTACATTGCAGTATTTATACTTTTACTTAAGCAAAATATTTGAGTACTTTTTCCACCACTGCAAGTAAGTATAATGCACACATCATCCACTGGATGACCATGAAGGACAGGAAGTGCACACCAGTCTCCAACTTCAAATCTTTAACCAGAGCCGATCTACAAGCTCTACTGAGATAGTTCGAGATCAGCTGTTGCCTTGGTAACCTTTGCCAATGACATTTCCAAGGGATATAGTAGTAGGAGGAGGGGTTGGAGCAAAAGAGGAGGAAAGTTATGAATTAGAAAAGTGGATCCCAAAATGGACTCCTGACTTCCTGAGACCTCCTGCACTGTCAAATCTGTACTGTTCGTTTAGATCATCTGAGTGTAAAAAAAAATACCTAAATGTATAATTCCATTTGGGTCAATAAATTAAATTATCGCTGGTGAATGTACTGTTTGTAGGGGAGCGTACCTAATGTTTCCAGGTTATATGTTCCCCACCCTGCAACATATGGTACATATGTTCCCCAGGTTCCCGTTTGGGGGCTATTGACTGAGTTATCCACAACACAAATCAGTAATAATCAATCATTATTTAATTTACTAGACATCACACCACACAACAAGAGCTGTGAACTAGTGCACAGCCAAATCCCATCCTAGCTTATGCCATGTGTTATTAGCCTCTACACATAAAAGAAGTAGACCTACAGTAGATATTTTGATCAGAAATTCTATTTTCAAATTGTTGAATCACTTTTTGGTCCTTGACAAAAAAAGTGGATAACTAAACTCCTGGATTAGAACAGACTGTAGTACACACAGACAGCGGTACAAAATGCAGGTGCACGTGTAATGTCAGAAACAAGGAAGCTATACATGCCAGCTTTATGAAGGTCATCATGTACTTTACATTAAGCCTGTCAGCATGATGTTATTGTCACGTGTAGAAGGAGGTAAAGTTCATGGACATTAAAACCATATTTTTCTGCCATACTGCTGGTCTCACTAGGCCTGATGAGGCCTCATGATGTTGATTATTTTTAACTACAGCTACATTGTAATAGTTGTACCGTAACTTGTACCACGGGGGGCGCTCTCACATTACACAAAAGTCAGAACGACTCGAATGTCTGAAATAAAAATGTTAATCATTGGCGTGAACTGAACTCGCACTCTCGCAGAGACGCAGACACTACAGTGTGGATGGTTTACGAAGTTTATTGGCAGATAAAAAAAGGGGAAAAAAGACAGTGGGGATTGGGGAAACTAAGTTGTAGGCATAGAACTCCTTGTTAGCCTCTACTTTATACCTTACGCCGGTACTCGGTGGTAAATTGTCTCGTAACCGTTATTCGCTTTCTAGAAGAGACTACATTTCCCATCTGGCATAGGGAACGTCAATCTTTCTGCCGTTTTCTTGTCATAATACATCTGGATCATCAGCTGTATAGCGCGCGACTGCGCAACAGTAACCTGGCAGGCTGTGAGGAAAATCTGGAAATTCTGCGAGTACATTTACACTAATAACGCTGGACAATTACTTGCAATCACAGCTGCTTTTGGTATATTTTTTGCCCTTTTTCCTCTGCGCCGATTCTTTCTGAACAGGAGTAGGTTTTTATCGATTACATATGTGTACGAGACTACGAGTCTACAACTATACGGATAAGTTGGATATATTACCATTCAGAGAAAATCACCATTTCTGGGGAAACGTTTTTTTTTCTGGCCACAAACAAAACCTTTTAAACTCGACTCTGTAGAACAGCTGCTGCTTGATCATTACAATCTGCTCCCATGTAGGGCTTTTAACGTTAGTTGTTGAGACAAGCGTATAAGTGCCAACGCCTTTCCCCTTCTTCGTCTCTGGCTGGGGAACTTCACGCGCCAGTAAAACCATTTATTTTGCCAACTTAATGAGCAGTTCTGCACAGAAGAGAGAGGCCAGTAACGTCAGAAGTTGGTGAAAATGGGCTGCACGATAAGCGCCGAGGACAAAGCTGCGGTGGAGAGGAGTAAATGGATTGATAAGAACCTACGAGAAGATCGAGACAAACGGTCCAAAGAAGTGAAACTGCTTTTACTTGGTAAGTAGGAACTATACCGCACGGTTTTCCAGGCATGCATGCAGTCAAGGCGTCCAAGAGGGTATACATTTGGTCAAATGTATTACAGGGCGTCAGTCAAGTTTTATGAGCGTTTTTTTAATCTTCAGACCATACCGGGATACAGTACATTTTATTTTAATAACTAGACTAGACAAGCCCACTACGGAATCAAGCATTAAAACTGCCTCGGGTGCACGAAATCCGGAGTAGAGGCAAAACAAAACGAAACACACAAACGAACTTTAAGGCCCATTTGGGGGCAATTTGCATCAACATCTTCCCTATTTAAACTTCTGTACAATGTAATGAAATTAAATGTTACAGTAAGTGTCAGCCTATTATAATTATTGCTGATGGTAAGAACATCATTTGTCAATTGAGTAACCCTTATGGTAGGGCAGGCTATAGAAGATACAGAACAGAACCCATTTTTTTTGTATTGAATCCATCATTTTAAGTGATGGACTAACTACTAACTAAATTAAAGAAACATGCAATCACAAATTTACCCCACCTTTTTTAATATAGAAAAAAATCCTTTACAATCCTTTACTTGTCCTTTACTTGTCCACCGCAAACCCCCTTGAATTAAACATTCATTATACATTATTAGAGGAACTGTAGGCTACATAACAATTACATATCATTTTTGTACTTGGACTGTCACCATATGTCTTTAGATAAGGGATTGGAGTTCCAGTCATGTTTCATCTTATCAAATGGACATAAAATTGTAGATCAGGTGCATAGAGCTCTATGCACCTGATCTATACAATTTTGTTCTAGAACATGGATACCTTTTGATTTTGACCATCAGCATTACAGAAATGTATGCTGTTGGCTTGAAGCTGGTGCTGGACAACATGAGTTAAAAATGTAACCAGTATGGAGCAGATGCTGTATCATCTCACTGGTAATAAAAACATCACATTTAAAATATGAATTATAACCTTAAGCCGTTTAGACCTGAGGCTGATTTTAAAAACACCTTCCAAACCCTAACCTGAGTTTTCTGAAAAACGTCTTTATTCCAAAAATGGAATACAATTTATTAATGTTGCTATAGCCTATAACTCATATGTCCAAAACTGTTGTTTTTCTCAAAACAAACATTTGGATCTGTACTTTTGATGATTTTGTATGACGCTATATGATCAAGTAAGGCGTTAATTTACGGAAAAAAACGCAAAAAGTTCGGATATGAATGGGAGGTTTCTGCCAGACAATATCTGAAATGACACAGATGGCTTCCCGTATTGAAAGATATAACGACCTAGTATAGCCTTTCCAGGTCTGAATGTGTTAAATGAAAATAAACAAATAGCCATTGTGATTGTCTCAACAATACCTGCACCAGCAGGTGGCAGGATCAACGTTAAGACCCTTTGGTAGAGGTTTGGGTTGTGTAGTGACCTTGTAATGATGTAACAACAGTAACATGATGTAACTAGTCCAACCATTTTCCAAATTCCACACAACATATGCTTTTGAAATGTCAATGTTCAGAATTATAATTTGTAAAGTCGCAATTGCGAGTTTATAACTTAAATTGCTTGAGATATGAAGTCGGACTCGGAGAGAAAAGGAACCCTCACAATTTATGGCTTTTTATTTTTATTCCGTGACAGAAAGATATTGACGAATACGTTCAATTATGAATATTTTTGTTCTGAACATGCACCATATTGTTGAATATTTTTAGACTAGAATCAATGCCCTTCATACCTTTTAAAAGTGCATATTTTCGGAACGATTACATTATTTTGCTTTGTGTACAGAAAGTAAGCAGGAGATAAACAAAAGTTATGCTGCATCGTTATAGTGATGCATTGCAAGCTTTCCAAGGCAGCAGGTAAGTTAGTGTAATGATTTGTGTGAAAAGCTGTAAGCAGCAGTATGTTTAACTGACAGGTGTGATGGTCTCCAACAGAACTATTTGAAGGGTACAGTACGAACTGAATCCTACTGTACGTGAAATACAATCGCCAACCAAACGATCTTTGGGATGTTTAGCATTGTGACGTTAGAAGAATACCACAGTTATCACCCTCCAATAACTGATCCTCAAACTATGGAAACATTCATTCTGGAAGTCCGACCACAGAGCTGCTGAAGTGAAAGCGATTTTTCCAGGCAGTGCCTTCCTCTCTTGTCTGTACTGGAACAAGAGAGTTATGAGGAAAAACAAGGGGAGTTTGGAAGCTGCCCCTAATACAAAACCACAGTACTGCGAGGAAGCCAGAGTGCGCTTCCAATGAAAATCAACCCCCATTTCACCACAAATAGCAATTCAAATAGAATGTCCATTCAACATGTTTGGTAAATGATGCTCGGTTTGAGGTTGTACTTCATGACCCTCCCTTAGTTTTTTGGAAGGTACTGTGATGAAATTCCTATTATGTTGGTTTTTTGACAACTGGCAGAAAGCCAAAGTTGAGGTTTAGCCAAAAGTGCCATGAATGAAGGAATTAGTCAAGATTAGAAGAGGGATCTCATCACATTGTGTTCTGTCATGCATGCCTTTGATACATTTGTGATCAATTGGCGAGGGAAGGAATTCATTCTTGAATTCCTTTCTGAACATAATATTATTGTTTACTCGAGGAACTTTGACAGTGCAATCATTTTCCAAGTATACTGATACTTGGAAAATGATTGCACTGTCAAAGTTCCTCGAGATCATAAATATTAACAAAGTATCAAAATATTGTCATATTTCTGGATCGGGGGGAAAAAGTGTCAACATTGGAGAATGTGTAGCTTTTCTTATTGTTATTGCCATCTGTTGAGTACAGTAGCAATTCATATTTCAAATTCCATTGCCTGTACTGTTCTCGGTTCTGTGGTTGCTGCTAATTGCTGTGGGTCTACTGTAGATATGTCCTCCTAAACAGAGTCCCTATGTAAACTCAACCCACATGTTTATGGAAATTACATAAATTCTTCCATATCAGTTTGACATGCTCATGCAGCGTTCACTCAATGGATTCCCAATTAGGCAAATGAGATTCTATTTCTTTTATCTTCAACGTCAAATGTACAGTTATGGTTTTTAATAGGCCAGAGAGCCGGTGGGAGTGGGCGTGTGTTTGTGTTAGCTGGGATTGTTAACAGACCCTGTGAATGAGAGGTGGTGTTTTTGTGCCCTATGTGCTCTCTCTGTTGTTCTGAACAGCATGATATCTGGTATTGCTTCTCCAAGGGTAGTGGAAAATATTGGCTCAGGCAGCAGTGTGACGACTGTTTCCTGTTTGTCTTGATTATTTTAACGATAAAGGCGCATTATGCTGCTGGTGTCAGTTTGTCCTTAATTTCTTCACTCGTATACGGTTTATCGAAATAGGTACTCATAGTTCTTAACATAGACAATTCTGTCTTTTGGAGCAACTGTTTGTGGAGTTGTCACTGGTCACACATGACGTTTGTTCCATCAAGTCTTATTTCATGTGTTGTCTTTTCAGGAAGGCAACCTGCTTCACTATTCAGAAATTCAGATGTGACCCCTCAGCCTCTCTGAAGTTCTAGACTCTTGTACACTAGAGTCTCATTCTGTATTTGCAATTTTTTGCAAATCCTCCACTTGTGTTGTCTTCCTATGACGTGCGCACACTGTGCTATAGATATTGTATGAGCCCATGAAAGAGTCTGTTTCTCGAGACATAATTTACTCCTTTAAAATTATAACACCAAACCCGGCCTGATTCGGGTGTGTAAGGTTAGTCAGACGTCCCAATAATCCGACACCCATAAAAACAACTACCCAATATTTCGACCATAGAGCCCCATACTAACCCTATAGCCAATCCCTAACCCTAACTGGAAGCGGAAGCCACGGATGAGTCTTAACCGGCCACGTAGTCGGACTAAAGCCCAAACCACACCAAAGGGTCGGGTTGGGACAAAACTGTTTTTAAGGTAGACCACACCAATACAACTCATTGAGTTGCAATGAGTTGTATTGTTGTGATGATTGTGATCTACCTTAAAAACTTTGTTTGTCCCAGCCCGACCCTTTGGTGTGGTTTGGGCTTAACGGGATGTCGTGCCCCCTGCCTGATGCATCAATACCTCTGTTGGATATAAGAGAATGTCTATTTGATCTTTGTTCACTTTACCCCTACAGAAACATCTTCCATTAAAATCCACGTGTATTCTTTATCTTGCTATAATTGTTGTAAATGTAATGGCTATTTTGTCGGCTTCAAACAAACCTAAAAAACCTTGAGGCTTAAGCTGTACGCAGGCATAAAGAACACATTGTCCAGTTGAGGTTAAATTTTAGTAATTTATTGATCCAGTGACAGGATCACTAGTCAACTTGAGAAGGCTTGACATAGCCCTCAAGCCACCACAGAAAGCAAAGCAAATCTGTGTGCATGTCCTTTCCTTTCCTCTGGCACATCATTCCCGTTGTCCTGCTCTGCCTGCTCCCTTTCCTTCTGGGCAGGTTGCTTTTTGTTCTTTTTCTTTGGGTTCGAACTGTCTTCTGATAAATGTGACTAAACACAGTTTTTCCAGTTTTTCTCCAGGCGGGCACAGTGGCACAGTGCTGTCACCTCACAGCTAGAAGGTTCTGGGTTCCTGTGGGCGCTGGGGGCGTGTTCTCTCCTCCGTGTCATCAGTGCCCATACTTGAGGCGGGGTTGGCGAAAGGGCCTTTCTGTGTGGAGTTTGCATGTTCTCCCCATGTCCCCTAGGGTAGGTACCCTCACAAAAAACATGCAGTAATCCTGGTCTCTAACTACCTCCCCCTGGCCAGCTGGGGCGCCTGATGGAGGGGAAGCTTGGACTCCTCATGCATAGAAGCAAGCATGAGGTCAGTCCGCTGCCCCCCCAGGTTGGCATCTGAAGTGTAGCGCCCAGGATTACATTAGATAATTGACACTGGGTGAAAAAATGGGTTGCAAAATTGTGGGATAAAAATGTAAAAACAAAAACACAGTTTTTCCTTCTTCCAAGACAAATGCTTCTATTCTTGCATAAGCAAAGAGAATGATGCTTTGTGTGCATGCAAAACAAGATGCACTGTAGGCTTCTAGCTTGAGGCCATTAATGTTTATCTTCATTAGTGGTGCAATTGATGTGTACAGAGGTTTGACGCAAACAAGCTCAGGCTGCCATATGTGGGGGCTTATTTCTATTTCAGTTTGCATGATGGGATTAGGTAATGCATCCCCAGGACAACAGTATTTTTTGTAAGGCAATTTTCTACGGTGTGGCCCCTAAGGCACCAGCCATCTTATCTAGAATAGGGTTGGCCTGCATTTATGTATTCCCAGACAAAAGTGTAGACCTCCTGGAATTGGTCCCAATTACCCACACAGCTCAGATCTGATGCTGGTGGTGCTGGTCTAGCAGTCCGGGCACTTATAGGCTCCGAAGTGACTGATCCGCTAGTCAACTACTACCTTACTGTAGTTTGGTTAAAATGAAGTGCCTGGCAGAAAACAGGCAAATGTATACAGTATTTGTAGTCTAAAATAATCCATTAAATCATGCCATATAGATATAATGTTTTCAAAATGGGCATTCATTTCAAAAGCATTCATATACCTTTTTGAAGTAAAAAAATATACTGTTGTGCTAAGTGTTACCACACTGGGTTCCTCGTCTACCTCGACTGCTAACAATTGGCAAAAACAGAATCACCAGAAGTTGTACCTACTGTAAGCATAACATTATACTCAAAAAATGTGATAGTTTTACTAAAACACAAAACAAATGATCGGCTGAACTGAAAAGATGATAATCGCAAAACTGGTTAAGCAATAGTATTACAAGAATAGGCTACAGCCAATAACACTAGCAGACGCAAAACGCAAAACATAAAAAAGTCATCATGAATCCTACGTAAGCTTAAGAACCTAACAGTGGAATATATATCTAAGGAAACTATATGTGTATTCACTATAGAGTGCTATGATACTGCTATGTCTACATAAAGTGCTATTTAAGTTACATAAGTTGAGCCTGTGCATACGCCTGTAGGAGGCCAGGGCAAGTACTACGGCAAGTGCTATGGGCTAAGATGGAGAGGTGCGTTTTCAGACTGCGGCGGAAGATTGGGAGTGAATCTGCAGTTCTGATTGTGTATTCCATAGTTTTGGAGTCAGAAGGGGAGAAGAGTTTGGGACGTGTGGAGCGTTGTCCCGGTGTTTTTAGCTAAGCTACTTCCAGCTTCCCTGCGTCGGCTGATCTGAGCACTCGAGAGGGTTTGTAGCATGTGATCATACTTATGGCGGTGCCATACCTTTGGTTGCTTTGAATGCCAGCATCAGAGTTTTGTACAGGCAGCGACCGGGAGCCAATGGAGGGAGTGGAGAAGGGGAGGGGCAGCGACCGGGAGCCAATGGAGGGAGTGGAGAAGGGGAGGGGCAGCGACCCGGGAGCCAATGGAGGGAGTGGAGAAGGGGAGGGGCAGCGACCGGGAGCCAATGGAGGGAGTGGAGAAGGGGAGGGGCAGCGACCGGGAGCCAATGGAGGGAGTGGAGAAGGGGAGGGGCATGTGAGAATTTTGTCTGAAACCAGGCGAGCTGCGGCATATTGGAACATATTAAGTGTCACATAAGACCCTGGATGCATTACAGTCAGGAACATGTCATGTTATGTCATAAATAGATTTATCTATTTAATGACAAAAATGGAATGCAGTTATACTTCTTGGTGTTGATAGCTTTGTTCCCTAATTTGAGCTATAAGCAGCATGTAAAGCTAAATCACGGAATGCTATGAGTATACAAGCGACGCGATTCCAAAGCAAAGCATATTGAATCAGTTTAGCAGAGATCCAGAGTAGGTGGGAGCCATATTTAAAAGGACCACTTTGTTGTGGGATTGAGCTGTGATTGGAGCGTTTAAAAGTGTGTTTGATTGGAAACAAACATACAACTCCTGCCTGAATTAGCTTTTTCTTCCTTTATTTTCTTTAACAGTTTAAGCCAGTGAAAATGCATTCATAAAACACATTGTTATCACTTCTCGGATGACATATTCAATTGCTAGTAGTCATATCTGACATTTTACTTATGTCAACACTTGTTCCTAATTAGCTTGTTCTTCAACTTGAGCAATCTGGCCAGTACCTCCAAAGGGGATGTGGCACTGGCTCTTGTGTAATTCATAGAATTCTGATGCATTGTGTTTTCCCATGACGCAATGCCACAGTGGGTTGGATAAATGATAATCACCCCTAGACCCAGTTGTATTAAATCACCTGTGGTTTGTCACCAAGATCGAACACAATTCAGCTTCACTTTTTGGGTGAAAATGTTTTTGTACAAGCTAGGTATTGTAGTTAATATAGAAGAAGGAAACTGTGTGTGTGTGTGTGTGTGTGTGTGTGTGTGTGTGTGTGTGTGTGTGTGTGTGTGTGTGTGTGTGTGTGTGTGTGTGTGTGTGTGTGTGTGTGTGTGTGTGTGTGTGTGTGTGTGTGTGTGTGTGTGTGTGTGTGTGTGTGTGTGTGTGTGTGTGTGTGTGTGTGTGTGAGATATATATCATTGATTGAAGTATTTGGAGAATTACAGTACATTTCAAGCACAACTCAATACGACACCATAAAGCATTCAAAACAGAAGAATAAAGTGTGTGGGAATGCAATGCAATATATTATATTCACATCAGCCATATATACATGAAGTTTTGATTTCAGGCTTTTCACACAGTTTCTAGCCAAGCGCTATTTTGATAGGTAACACCTAGGGACCGCCCAGGCCCAGCACAAGAACACTGGCTATTGCATTATATTTTGCCAGCTGTGCAGTTCTCCAAATAAAGGGGAAGTGGGAGAGTGGAACTGTGGAACTCTATATGGCTGTCATCGACGCTAAAGCATTAGTTAAACTTGCACAATGTCAGCGGAATATTGCTGACACACCCACATCAGGAACGCCAGCTCATAATATTTATTTCGTGGCCCTAGTGGCTGGCCCTAGTTAACTACTAGGTCTTCACAAGTTGGTGCAACTAAGAGATAAATGATTTGAATAAAAATACAATTTAACATAGATTTTCCTAGTGTAGACTTGTTATGGCTGAGGGGGGTTCCGTTTCACTTTCATGACATTGTGCACGTTGCGGAGTGAGCTGTGATTGTGTGTACAGTATATAGTACAGTATGTCTGTCCCCTCAAAGTAGAACAGACAAACCCTGTTCTTGTAGATGGCATGGCCAAAGGCCAAGACTCCAATGGCTGCTGTCATTTCTAATTATGTGATTGTTTCACCTCTTTTTCAGGTGCTGGAGAATCTGGGAAAAGCACAATAGTGAAGCAGATGAAGTAAGTTTCAACTTGTCAAAGAACATTAATGGTAACTATCCAACTCTTGCATTTTGTTGGAAACACTGACCCTAATTTTGCGATCGTGCCTTTCTGTTCCAAGTGTGGCTTTTCGGAGGATATTGGTTCAGGAAGAATTTCCATTACAGACTTGAGTTCAACACTGATGCAGAACTGGAGCTAGTTTAGCACTGCTTTAGGCTGAGGGGGAAGTGCTCTTTTTACATAACCGACCAAACAATGGGCACAGAGGCCAGCCGTAGCCTGGCAAGGCCTCAATAGATTCCCCCAGATTCCCACATTAAGCGTGCTGCATACCCAGTGAAGTGCAAAATTCCAGCATTAATAACAGTTGTTAGGAAAAGTTCCAACTCTCCAGCATGTTCCTCATTTGGCACTTTACATCCTTATAACCTTATTAAACCTGGCATCCCAATTTTGGACTTGTCAGTGTAAGTGAACCAAAAAAAAGAATTCATGAATTTTCTTTCCTCCCCCCTTTCAGAATCATCCATGAAGATGGCTACTCAGAAGAAGAGTGCAAACAGTACAAAGTTGTGGTCTACAGCAACACCATCCAGTCCATTATTGCTGTCATCAGGGCAATGGGCCGGTTAAAGATAGACTTTGAAGATTCTGCCCGGACGGTATGCTAATTCTCAAACTACATCAACACATATTTAACACATGGATTAAAGGTCTCAGTCATTTGGATTCCATAAGAGGCCAGCATATGTTACTTTTGGCTAATTCTTGGCTTTATTTTATATTTAATTTATATTTAGTTGTGTGCCGGTGTCACACCGAATGTAGCCGATCTGCAAGCGCACAAGGTATTGCAGGCTTGCAGCACGACATGTCCTGAGCTTGTAGATCTGACATGTTTGGTGCACGACATGGCACTCAACCAAGTATAAATCAGTCATAACCCTAATCCTAACCCACATGTCTGGTAATGTCAAGCCAAGAGTAATAATACATATTGATGTTATTTTATGATGAAAGACTATTTTGCATGCATGCTTCTTTTGCATACATGCTACCTTTAGGGCAAGTGATATAAGCTCTATATTCCGAGTAATCATTGCTGTAGACTGTTCAGTAACAATGACAAAAAAAATGACAATGACAGATTTAACAGTAGGATGTGTCCTTGTGAGGGGCACTTGTTTTTAAAAAGCTATTGGTTTGTTGTTGTTGCCAGGACGATGCCCGCCAACTCTTTTCTCTGGCGAGCTCGGCGGAGGAGGGGGTGATGTCATCGGAGCTGACTGGAGTCATACGTAGACTGTGGTTGGATGCCGGAGTTCAGGACTGCTTCGGTCGATCCCGAGAGTACCAGCTCAATGACTCCGCTTCATAGTGAGGACTCCTCTTTTAGCTTTTTTTTTAGCTTTTCATCACCAGCCTTTAATTCACATGCACTGAAATGCTCGAATGCTCTGATTTTCATCATCATGACATGTGACAGCTTTCACTCGAAGGCAAGGCCCATGATTCCACACCTGTGAACAGAACCTGTGTACATGAACAGGAGGGAGACAAGATGAGTCTTGCTCTTCTTTTTCTTGTGGCAGCTTGTTTAGAACATCGCCTTGCAAGCGATGACATTCCTGAACGGGACGCGTGATGAAGACCGAAACTGAGCAGTTGTGAAATGTCTGTGTTGTTGTATTTATTTTAGGTTTAGGTAGCAGTTCAGGTTTCTTTTGTTTGTTCTTCACAATACAGCCAAGAACACGATAATATAAATATATTTATAAAACATTGAAGTAATATGTACAGATGCCAGATGTGCTTCAATCTGCCAAATTTAGGCGACTGTCTGTTGCCACTTAAATGAAGATAGATAAAGTCCAGTGTATCTGTCGTGTTTATATCACAAATGCCCCACTGTACAGTAGGTTAGTGTGAAGGACATACCTTTGTTTTGAAAACAGTGGACGTGTCGTGGTTGTAGTTGCACTTTTCCACACTTCTTCCAGACTAGAGGGACCAGTCCAGTGTAGTCAGTCTGTCAGTCTCTACGCTCTGTTTTCACTCTACCCATTAGCAGCCGGTGTTTATCATCCATCAAAATACAAACCCATATTTAGTATCCTTCTGCAATCCTTAGCTATCCGTCTCCAGAACTACAGTTGGGTGCCACCGATATTGTCCCTTATCATTTGACCCATTTAGGCCTGACCTCAAAATTAAAAGAAAATCCTTCTAAATCCTCCAGTTTTCTGAAATAAATATTTTCACGATTTTTCAAAAATAGCAGACCTACAAGCTCGTAGCGCGCCACTCGGTGGCGCGCTATGAGCTTGTAGATCTGCTATTTTTCAATAGCTAAATTATAACATAATGTTTAAAACACCAAAAGGGGTTTTGCGCAGATCACGCAAACCTCAGCAAAAAGAAAAGGACAATATCGATGGCCTCCAACTGTATGGCCCCCAGTTCTCCAGACCTGATTGTCCAAAGAATATCTCATTATCTTGCAGTGTTTTGACATCTCCTGAATCAACAGTTTGAGAACTTTGAGAACCACTGTCTTACATATCCTATGTATCTTACTCTCAGCTATCTGAACGACATGGACAGGATCGCTGAGCCAAGCTACGTTCCAACCCAGCAGGACGTGCTTCGTACGCGTGTCAAGACCACTGGCATTGTAGAGACCCACTTCACCTTCAAAGAGCTGTATTTCAAGTTAGTAAACTTATCACCTGTTATCACCACCTTGTAACCGATGCCTGGGCGTGTGTCTCGTAAATGAATCAGAATCATCTTCATTGTCACATCACAGTAGAAATGTGGGTGAAATTCGTAGCTAATTTACAAACGGCACAGCCATAGGGTCTCCATCCATCCATCCATGCATCCATCCATCGATCTTCAACCGCTTATCCGTAGTCGGGTCGTGGGGGCAACAGCTCCACCAGAGAGCTCCAGACTTCCCTCTCCAGGGCAACATTAGTAACTTCCTCCTGGGGAATCCCAAGCTGTAAGGTCTCTCTTACAAGTAAGGCGTTTCCAGATGTTTACAAGCTTGTTTCACAAACGGCACGACCGTTGAAGGAAATTAAGGTGGGGGTGGGCTAAAACAAAGATAAATGTTAAAATAACATTCAAGCTTAATTAAAGGTATTTCACTTAATGAGTGATTTCACTTAATTCAAATATCACTTATTCTTTGTTTTGTTGTGATAATCCTCCCTACTGTAGAGTGTGCTGACCATATAACATTACATTACATTACAGTCATTTAGCAGACGCTTTTATCCAAAGCGACTTACAATAAGTGTAGGTAGGGAACAAAAACTACTAATCACCAGAAGTCTTTAGTGCATTTTCTGCAAAAACAAGCAACCAAGAGTATACCTAGCGCTAAGGTAAAAGTGCAATATATCAGCTACCTATTTCCTTAAACAGATGAGACAAAATAGCTAAATCAAATGAGCATGAGCTAAAACAATTAAGTGTATCGACTAAACAAGATCCAATAAACAATACAACAATAGAAAACAAGCGTTCGTACAACTAGTTAACAACAAGTAGGTCAGGCAGAGAGGAAGGGTAGTGTTTCCTGAAGAGGTGGGTTTTCAACCTGCGGCGAAATATGGGCAGTGACTCTGCTGTCCTAACATCAGTGGGGAGTTCATTCCACCACTGTGGGGCCAGAACAGAAAAGAGTCGTGACCGTGTGGATCGGCCAGAAGGACCCTTGAGTGACGAGGCAATCAGTCGCCCCGAGGTGGCAGACCGAAGTGGTCGGGCAGGGGTGTAGGCATCGACCATAGCCCGGAGGTAGGAAGGAGCTGTTCCTTTCACTGCCCTATAGGCTAACACCAGGGTTTTGAACTGGATGCGAGCCGCTACGGGGAGCCAGTGTAGAGAACGGAGAAGGATGGTTGTGTGGGAGAACTTGGGGCGGTTGAACACCAGACGAGCCGCAGCTTTCTGAACAAGCTCCAGAGGTCTGATGGCAGATGCCGGAGCACCAGCAAGGAGGGAGTTGCAGTAGTCCAGGCGGGAGATGACGAGAGCCTGGATGAGCACCTGGGCTGCCTTCTCCGTGAGGAAGGGGCGAATCCTCCTGATGTTGTAGAGGAGGAATCTGCAGGACCTTGTCACTGATGCGATGTTTGCCGAGAACGTCAGTTGATCGTCCAGGGTCACACCCAGATTTTTCGCAGTCCGAGTTGAGGTCACCACAGCATTATCAATGGTGATGGCCATGTCTCGGTGCGGACAGCCCTTCCCCGGGAGGAACATCAGCTCGGTCTATAAGGAGTTCCTCCCTGTCCCCAGTTAACCCCTGGGGGTCAAAAAACCTTAGGTTTCGTTTTTGGCTAGGTGGCCCAGCCTTCATCCAATCAGGATAGAGAGGGGCCTTCCGCCAATCATGATCGAGCGGGGGCGGGCCTTGGTGTGTGTGCTGTTGGCCTGTCGCGTGTCCCCCCACTGTAGTGCGTGCATGTGCACATCTTGTTACCGGGGCGGACCCGGGGGGTTTTCCAAATCACTGAATGCTCCTTTAAGTAATATGAAAGATAAAAAGAATATGAGAGAAGTACTGTAAGACTTTATCTATAATTATGAATCTAATAATTTACACAAACAATAATATAAAAGTTACTGTCCACAAGAGGGCTTTTGCATAATTTATTGTTTCTTTCACTCCCGGAACATTTGCAAGCCATTTTTTTTGATGAATTACCTTCTAATGGGACCTGCAAACTTGAATTGACTCATCTATGAAACTGCTCGGTTGCTTTGAATTAGTTGGTCACTGAATCGATGTAGGAACACATTACATTCTCCCATTCTTCTCTCAGCTGAATATCTCAATATACTGTAGCTCTGGTTTGTCTCAGAGGGCCCCAGGTGGGGTGCAGCCTATAGGACAGTGACATTACAGTTAACTGTAACCGTGCGAGGTCAGTGGCCTGTTTATGTAGGGCTTTGTGAATTGTTCTCTTGGCCTAGATTTACGAGGACCCTCGGCCTCATTACGTTCAAATGACCACATTCGCTGTGCATTTGCATGGTAATTGCATACATATGTCTCCGTTTGCAGGATGTTTGATGTGGGAGGCCAGCGTTCAGAGAGAAAGAAGTGGATCCACTGCTTCGAGGGTGTGACAGCCATCATCTTCTGTGTCGCTCTTAGTGACTATGACCTGGTCTTGGCTGAGGATGAGGAGATGGTAAGGAAGGGAGGTTTGACGTTGTTGCATTATGTATAATGTTTGTTTGTTTTCAGATTATTGAAGGTCAATTTATGTACGTTTTGTCAGTTCTGCAGTGCATTCATGTAGAGCAGGGGTCCTCAATAGGCGGACCGCGGTCCACGACCGGACCGCGGCGCAAGTTTTTAACTTGACAAAATAAAAGTGTTCTTTGTGCCTCAACACAATACCTCTCATTTGCTGTGATTTTTTGGAGGGGAATATTTGTGAAACATTTTATTTCCATACTCTGCACCCCAGTATTGGTTGGTTGGGAGGGGATCCGATTTGTATAAGCTTGTCTTGGTGTGACTGTACTAAAAAATATAGAGCCCCGCTCTCCGCTGGCCGCTGCGTGGCCCGCGCTGCGTGGCATGGGACCGGACCTTAGTCTTTTTCGAAATGTAATAGTGGACCTTCAGCATTTCTAGTTGAGGACCCCTGATGTAGAGTTTGTAACACTTGTTTTACTTGTGCTCCTTTTCTTTCCCCCAGAACCGCATGCATGAGAGCATGAAGCTTTTTGACTCCATCTGCAATAATAAGTGGTTCACAGAAACCTCCATTATCCTCTTCCTCAACAAGAAGGACTTGTTTGAAGAGAAAATCAGCAGGAGTCCACTTACCATCTGCTACCCTGAATATGCTAGTGAGACATACTATAATACTGTACATCAAGCTTATTTGTATTTCAAAGGAGCTATTATATAATATAATAATTTTGTATAAATTCCTCATACATTAACCCTCTGGCGTATGGCATTTTGTTTTAAAATACGTGATGGTAAAATAAATGGTCAGGACTGACTTTAATGTATTAAGTACTATACAAAATAGCCTATCTATAAGTATATTGTGTTATAATATTGAAATCCTGCTGTATACAGAAAGTGAGATGTAAGTTTGCTGCTACTTTAAATGCAAAATGTGCCACTAAATAATTTAGCTCACTTGTATCTAGTCCAAATGTAGTCTTTTACTATTTATGCCACATACTTGCATTAGTGGGACAAAATTGTCACGATCATGTATTGGAGTATTTAAAGAAAAGTGTTCTTTGATTCGATAATATTTTCAGAAATTGCTGCCATTATTTCGTTTCCATTGCAGCTAGTTTTTCTAATTGAGCCCTGTTGCTGTACTGTAGGTGCTAACAGGTACGAAGAGGCTGCAGCTTACATCCAGTGCCAGTTTGAGGACTTAAACAGAAGAAAGGACACCAAGGAGATCTACACCCACTTCACCTGTGCCACTGACACCAAGAACGTGCAGTTTGTCTTCGATGCTGTCACTGATGTCATCATCAAGATCAACCTGAAAGAATGTGGGCTCTATTGAGGCTCCAAGCCCTGCAGGTCAGCACCTTCAATGTCAGAATTTCCACAGCAATTTATTTAATTCCAAAGAGCGTACAAATCCACTTCCCTGTGAACTTGCTTGTGAACCTGAGGTTTTGATCAAAGTTGAACACAGCGCACATACCCCAGGTGGGGTTTTCCAAAAGGGCCTTTCTGTGTGGAATGTTCTACCCGTGTTCCCTAGGGTAGGGCAGGTACCCTCATAAAAAACATGCCGTAATCCTGATATACTGCTTCCCCCTGGTCAGCATGATGGAGGGGAAGGGAACTGGTTGGAATAACGTGTTCCTTCTACACACTACGTTCTACCAGTGAAACCCCCCCCCCCCCCCCCCCCCCCCTCCCCTGTTCAGTTGACAGAGGGAGAGTAGAGCCCAGGATTACAGTTTAGGCAATTGGCACCAGGTGAAAAATCATGGGATAAAAATTTAGAAAGAAATAGATAAAAAATGTTGAACACTATATAAATGTAGTATACCTTAAAGTGTAAGACCACTTTTTTTTAGGTTTGGGTTGTGTAGTTACCTTGCCATGATGTAACTCCAAATGTGGACAAGAAATTAAAAAAAAATGTTCCAGTGATTAGAAATTGATAATTCAAAATATGCCCCTCATTGACTTACATTGTACGCTAAAACGGCTCTCAAAGTCACTCTTTTAGTACGTAAACAAACACAAACAAAGTTGATTCGGACAATATAGAGCATCACCAAAACTCATGTGGTTTTATTTTTTCATAAAAATGTTAACTTCCTGTTGATTTTACTATTTGAAGATCTGGATCCGGATCCATGGATCCAGTCCGGGTCTTCTTCCTAATAAAATGGACAAATCAACAGGAAGTTAACATTTTTTGTGATGCTTGTCTGAATCAACTTTGTTTGTGTTTGTTTATGTACTAAAAGAGTGACTTTGAGAGCTGTTTTAGCGTACAATGTAAGTCAATGAGGAGCATATTTTGAATTATCAATTTCTAATCACTGGAGCAATTATTTTTTATTTCTTGTCCACATTTGGAGTTACATCATGGCAAGGTAACTACACAACTCAAACCTAAAAAAAAAGTGGTCTTACCCTTTAAGAATGGAATTTACTTTTCAATTTCACTTACAGCTTGTCAACATTTTAGGCAGAAACAATGTGTTTACTTTGAGCTTTGAGTGTGCATAACAATAGAAATAAGATAATAAAACAAGGTAAAGTACAAATAGTGACAATAATAGGACTAAAATAGGACACAAAATTGCAAAATATCAATAGATGGTGCTAGCACCTGAACAAATCTGTAAAACTGCATTGGTGTACTGTCTATAGACTATATAAATAGAAGTATATCATGTCCTGATGGCACCCTTCTGCAGTATGAAAACTCACTTCCTCAGACCCCTCCTCTCTCCCTTGCACTCTGCGTTCCTCGTGTCACTTCTTCAGACCCCTCCTCTCTCCCTTGCACCTCCAGACCTTCAGACCCCACCTCTCCCCCTTGCACTCCGTGTTCCTCATATCGCTTCTTCAGACCCCACCTCTCCCCCTTGCACTCCTCGTTCCTCATATCACTTCTTGTTGCCTGTTTTGATGGATGCTATTTGGTTACTTGTTCACATTATATTATAGCATGTAGAATTGTAGATCAGTGATGTCAGAGCATACTTATTTACACGTACCTCGACAGTGGGGGCAGGGCCAATAAAGCAATCATGGAAGGAGGTAGGGCCCATACACCATTCTTTTGGTAAAGGATTACTTTATTGAAAATCGATCTTAATCGATCTTCGTCACTGACCTGACGAAGGTCAGTAGCAGGTCAGTATAGATACTGACCTGACGTAGATCGATTAATCCATTGAGACCTGGAACGCATCCATGTCACGTTAGCGTTTAACCACATTAACCATTAACCCATTTTGGGGCGGGAACCCCTTTTGGTGTTTTAAACATTGTTATAATTTAGCTATTGAAAAATAGCAGATCTACAAGCTCATAGCGCGCCACCGAGTGGCGCGCTATGAACTTGTAGATCTGCTATTTTTGAAAAATCGTTAAAATGTGCCTCAAATCTTTCTGAAAATTGTCATGATTTAGAAAACTTTTTTTTAAAAATGTCGACGTCAGGCCTGAATGGGTTAAGATCGAAACGTTTTTTCAATAAAGTAATCCTTTACCAAAAGAATGGTGTGCGGGCCCTACCTCCTTCCATGTAGATCAGTGATTCCCAACAACCATTTTCATGTTCTAGAAATGCCACGAATGCTTTAGAGATGTTCAAGTAAAGGTTGGGAACCACTGCTCTAGATAGTTTGCTTGACCACAAATGTTAAAAATGCTATTTAGATACCATGTTGTTTAGACAAATCCCAGGTTTGTTGATTGCAAAACCTGGCTTTCTTTGAAGCATTAGTATTTCTTTGCACGATTCTTAAATGGCCATTCATCCTGTTGGTTGACTTGGGTTCATGCCATTTACTCTTGTGCTTTTGTAGGTTAACTTGCTTAATGCCTGCCTGCTTAAATTGTCTATAATATACATAGCTGTATATATCTGAAACTATAATGGGTCTATAATATACAATCATTTTCAAGCCGAAACCTTGGCTTGTATCTCCAACTTTTAATGTAATTCATAAATGAATGCCCAATTTTATACTTCAACGTATACATGACGTGGTCACCTCATGAAGACTAGTGTGTGCTCCTTCCCTTGTGTTTGCCTGACAATATCAGGGCAGGGCAGGGCAGGCAATTACAAAAATAATCTATATTGACATGCTCAAAATTGAGCATGTCAATTGAGCATTGAGTATGCAAAGTTGAAAGTGGTTTTGTCTGTCTGGGTTTTATAAATATTTAACCAATTAAAAGTATCAATATGAGCTTGTGACTAAATAATAACTACACTGGATGATCCAGTGTGGATCCATTGGAACACAGGTTTTCCATTTCCTGAAAAGTAACGGTTTTGGATATACAAGGTTTAGGTATTAAACATGTTTCTTTGTTTTTCTGCATTGTAGATGTCGGGGGACACGCAAATTTGGACTCCTGAGCCGGTATGTCTTGTCTGCAGTAGATGATTTGGGAAACAGGTGTGGCTAATGACTGAGGCAAGCACAGGTGACCATGCTGCATTGTGGACCCTAACTCTATACTTTGGGGAATTCTTTACATCAATCTTTTTTCTTTTGTTTTTTTCTTAACATATTTTTACCATGCAATGCAGAGAGTATTGGGATGAACTGGGGGGGGGGGGGGGGGGGGGCAACAAAATCACTGTGATTTTATCAGGAGTCCTGTCATATTTATGGTTCTCGTGCCTGTCACTGGGCTCGCTGTTTAAGTAGTTCCTTGTCTTCATTTTCAAATCAAGCTCTCTCGTAGAATGCAAGGCCCCAGGGAGGCTCTCCAATGTTGAAGCACTCGGCCCTAGTGGTTAGAGCGTGAATTGCAGGCGGACCCGTGGATTTATGACGAGGAAACCCCGTGCAGCTCGGGTTTAACATTGAGCGCTCGTTTGCACTTCCGCATTTGACCACCAACTGTTGGTGGTCAAATGCGGAAGTAGACCGTTCTTCCGGGTGCTTCAAAACGCCACTGAGCAACTTCCACTGAAATAAATAGCTGTCGCTCCGGTTCGGTCTCTATCCTTTTATTACTCTATGGTAGAATGTCACAGTACTTTATGCACCAGGACCAAAACAAACCACTTGTTTGTCAAAACCATAACTGCATCTCATAATTCCTTGACTGATGTATCGTTTTTATTCACCAGTCTAGATTTTCAAGTTTCTTCTTATCTTAGCTGTAAGTTTGAACCACATTGTTGTTATTGAATATTTCTCAATTTTAACAGTTTTAATTTGTTATTTTTTATTTGAAATTTGGGTTGCACTTACATAGACTTTCCTTCTACTGAACGTGTGGATGCCATAATTTGTGCATTTAGTGTGAGCATTTTGGTGTACATACTCTAACCAGTTTCGTCAGGAGACTTTCAGTGAGAAAGAGCCCCATGAATTAATTTACTTTCCTTGCCTAGATTTAAACAAACGAGATTTTAGCAACAAAGCTGTGTACTTCGTCATTCATTATCTCTGCCAGGAGATCATGCGTGAGTCCGTAGCTAACAATCAACATACCCCAAAACTTCCAATTTATGAGATTCTTAATGACTGCACATTCAGCTCAATCCGAGCTGTCTTCGGTCAGTCTGTAGAAGACCCTTTTACAGAGTTTAGAGTGTCAACGCTCAGTACACTTTACTTTAGTGATATATCCTCCTAATACAGTCTTGCCTTGAAAGAACAGACATGTAGAGTTGCGAAGTGAGCATGCTGGATTTGAAAATAACATGTTTTTGGTGATGTGATCAGGTCATTCCGAGAGGCAAGACAGTAGAGACGATGTACAACAAGTAATCACGTCCCTGCTACTCTTTGTTATCATTATTAGGGCTTGGCTCCTGGCGGAGATTTGTGCTCTACTGAGCACACCTTTCTAGTTTTTAATGTAATTGGACCACTTTGTATTGAACAATATTTTTGTATTTAGGAGTAGGACACCTCACTGCAGCACAATTTGAAATGTTTCATTAAGGGAGAACTCTTCACCATTCTGTGATCGTACCACTGGACATTGCAAATGATGAATAATATTACATGCCTGAAAGTCAATTTGATGTGTTATTACTTATTTTACTCTAGGTAAATTTGTTCTTAATCCTGTGGATTTCAGTAAAGAAATGTAAGTTACGGACCAAACAAGGCAAGTCAAATAGTAGTTTGTTACAGTGGGTGGCTGTGTTATTGTTCAATGGCTCAGAGCCATAGTGTTTTGTAAGAATTGTGTTGGCAATATAACAGACTGTGGTTTGGGTTAGTTTGATCACTTCCTTCCACAGACAACTTTAACAGCATTGGGGCGTTATGCAGGTGTAACAATGCCTTGTCCATTTTTCATTTGTGCAGTTGTAATGTTCATCTCTTAACACAATTAAATGACAACATTAAGCTCCGCTCGTCCTGCATTCGTTACTGTTGCATGCCAAATCGGATGCCGTGGGCAGTGCATATCAGCCGTATCCTATATAAACCTTTTGGTCTGTGACTAATGAAAGATAAATGCCTCACCCCCGAATGGAGTAGAGAAACAGGGCTTGCAGAATGAGAACAATGCTGTACTGTAGAATAGATGCCCATGAATGCACCTTTCAGCTACAGCTGAGGACCTGACCGATGCCAGCAGTGCTGGTCAAAGAACCCCAGATCTCCAATACAGGTCCAACTTTGTATCACTTAGTTTCACTAATTTCATTCTTAAGGAATCAACAATAGGATAATAAATAAGCCAGTGAATATTAAACTATTCATAATTGTTGGTGCCTCATTCATGCAGGTTGATGCTGTTACCTTGTTCTGAATAAATATGTTGATTGTGATATTTGCGTCCTGTGTGAATGTTACACAAACAACCGTTGAAAAGAAATGTTTTCCAGTGAATTAATCGCAGCGGGGGGGGGGGGGGGGGGGGACGGGACGGGACAAAGGCACCAGGGAAGAAGGAAAATGTGTGTGTGTGTGTGTGTGTGTGTGTGCGTGTGTGAAGTAGACTCGGCCTCATAGGCACAAAATGGAGTTAATGCATCTTTATTTCATGCCTCTACGTTTCATAAGAAAGGACAGACTCAATAGATTTACAATCCCCTTTGAAAACAACCCAACATCCCTCATGTCTTATAGAGGGATATAGGCATTGATCTACTCTTATGTACAAAGTTTCTCTACCATGTTTGATCTTCCTTAAAATTATTCATGATCACATTAACATGTACATTTTGTAAGTGGATTGAAATACATTAACACTAGAATAGATACATGTACAATTTGGTTTTGTAATCTGGATATACTGTAAGCACTGGAAATATCTGTCAGATCAGTTCGGCAACCTTTCTTTACAGTTAACATATCAAGACTACAGTACTTTAAAAACAAAAACAAGGTTTCAATTGTCTCTATTCAATATATTAATAATTCCCCTGGTTATTCCTCTTACCTGACAGGGATTGGTTTTCCAAATGAAATGGGACCAGCGATACAGTAATCAAACGTTACATTTTAAAAAGCGGTGAGGATCGGCTACACAGCATTAGGCCAGCAGCATTTTGGGTTGAGTACCATATTTCACATACATGTACAATACTGTATTGATGGAGAAAAATATATAGCCTATCCGACAGTGTCTTCTTTGAGGAAGCTGCATGACCAAGCAAGCATATTGTGACTTGGTAGTAGTTTCAGTCCAACTGGATGTAAAACACTGCGTTGGCAGAGATCTACTGTTGTGATGGTACAATGGGCAGTGAGCAGCCGAGGACCTGGGACTTGGCAGTGAAGCAGGTGACGTTAACGATTGAGGACCCTCTCTGCTTCTCCAACCCGTACACTTCTCAGTACAATGCCAATATTTGAGGTGAGGGGTTAAGGTAGGACAAGGAAGTTCTGCAAAGTAGAGCAAACGTCAAGGATTAAGCAATTTTTTAGGAAGTTTTTACTTTCTTGATTTTGATAAATACAAATGTTTATTTAGGACTTCGTAGACATGTTTTCGATTGCTCTGTAACCAATCGTGTGTGTGTGTGTGTGTGTGTGTGTGTGTGTGTGTGTGTGTGTGTGTGTGTGTGTGTGTGTTACTGTATAATATGTACGTATAGGCTACGTATGTGATGATATGTTAATTTGATTATTACTGTATAGCCTTGCATGCCATGCCAGTATTGAGACATTCAGTGACAGAGGGCCTTTTATGCAAAAGTGACTTATCTGGATAAATAATAATAAGAGCAACTATTACCGTGGACTCACGGACAAGGGTTGTTGCTTGGCAACATGGGGAGGCAAGACATCCTACGTGGATTTAAATTGAATTAACAGGAGTCTGTCTCTCCTTGGCCACAGCTGGACCTTTATTTCATTGTATCAACAAGCTCCCTGGGAGGGACACACACAGACACAGCGGCACGTGGCAGCTCTGTGTTCAACTGTTACCTTTTATGTTCACTCCAGAGCTGCTTAGAAAAGACCGCAATCTTTAAGGTTTTCTTTGATGATGATGTCTGTCACGGCGTTGAACACAATCTGGACGTTCTCTGTGTCCGTGGCACAGGTCAAGTGGGAGTAGATTTCTTTCTCGCCCTTCTTCATGTTCAGTTCTTCAAACTGGGACTTTATGTATTTGCTGGCGTCCTCATATGTGTTGGGACCTACACAGAAATTAGAATTGTCAAGGTGAGCATGACCTTTCGGTTTAATGTTTCGTAGAGCCCTGGGGCTCTCTTTGAAACCAGTTGAATATCACGATTAGTCCATTTCTTTCATCTGGTCAAAATGGCTCAGGGAACCGTGTCACATGGAGGAGAGATTGATGCTGTCGTGGTGTTTTAAGACAGTGGTTTGCAGTGGGACCACAAAAAGGTCAATGGGCCTCATGCATATACTTAAATGTATTCAACAGCTATTCATATTTTGTCATCAGAGAATGGGTAATATGCCATGCGTCTCATGTACAGTACTGTATAACATTACCAATACTTGAGTTGTATCAGTCTGTAGTCTTTGCACCATGGCATTGCTCAGAGAATTGTTGCACTTTCCACACAGAAGGACAAAAGGTTCTCCTTTGGTAAAACTGTCTTTGTTGTAGGAAACTCTTGCACAACTCGCTAACTTGTGACTGTTGCTTCATGCCTGACAGCTATGGTCTCAAGTGACCTCTTAACCATTCCACCATCCTGTAATTATCACCCAAATACGTACATCAGTCAGCAGCTGTACAACTGACAGAGTGGCAGCAGACAGTTCCTAATACATTTAAGCACTTAATGATTTGGTCCTTCCAGGCCCTTAACAATAAGGTAGATGGATCTTATATCATTGGTGTCAGGCAGAAACCTTGTATCTCCACATTTCAACTTGTGTTTTTTCTTAAACCAATGTACTACTTTGTCATACTGCAGCATTACACAAAAGTAGCAAAAACATCCAATCTACAAGCTCACAACACTTGAGTCTATCTGTGTGTTTTTATAAATATTGAACCAATGAAAAGTATTAACAAGAGCATGTGAGTCAATAACTAAATTGGATACACTGTCTGGAACACAGGTTCTTTTCCCATTTTCTGATAAGTAACCGTTTAGGACATACTAGGTTTCCACCCGACAGCGACAATGTGGTTTATTTTTTTAGCTAGCCGTGTCAGTGGGTTAGATTAGGGTTAGGTTGACTCACCATCATAGTCTGGGAAGCAGATGCTCAGGTGGACTTTCTTGATCTTCTCCAGGAAGAGATCCTTCTTGTTGAGGAAAAGCACGATGGAGGTCTTTGCAAAGAATCTGTGGTTGCAGATACTGTTGAATAGATGGAGGGACTCGTGCATGCGGTTCTGGAAGGGTAAAAGAAAAAGTGTGTTCACTGACAATGTATGTTTCTTGATTGTGTTTAGTGTTTTATATTGCGGTAGTAATGAGGCTCGAATGTTGCTCATGTCTTCTTACCACTTCATCGTCCTCTACCAGCACCATGTCATATGCACTGAGCGCTCCACAGAAGATGATGCAGGTCACACCCTCGAAACAATGGATCCACTTCTTTCTCTCTGATCTCTGGCCACCCACATCAAACATCCTATTCATCAGAGAGAGAGAGAGACAAAAGAAAACTCAGCCAGAGCCATATTGTAAGGCAGGCTACAGTTGAAGGCCATCGATATTGTCCTTTTCTTTTTGCTGAGGTTTGCGTGATCTGCGCAAAAGGACAGTTAACCCATTTTGGGCGGGAACCCCTTTTGGTGTTTTAAACATTATGTTATAATTTAGCTATTGAAAAATAGCAGATCTACAAGCTCATAGCGCGCCACCGAGTGGCGCGCTACGAGCTTGTAGGTCTGCTATTTTTGAAAAATCGTGAAAATATTGATTTCAGAAAACTGGAGGATTTAGAAGGATTTTTTTAAAATGTTGAGGTCAGGCCTAAATGGGTCAAATAATAAGGGACAATATCGGTGGCACCCAACTGTACATCCAGATACAGTAGCAGAGCTTGTCCAGCCTGTAGTTGGTGTGGTAACCAGAACGCTCTCCCCAAAACACACTCGGCTCCATTTTTGTCCAACCACTCCGAGGTCGCTGGACATGACCCAGGGCGAGGGTGTTTTGAGGCGAGTGCTGTTGTATTCGTTGGTGTCACTGGTACCGTATAACTAGTTGGTTATTAGCAAGACCAACCTGAAGTGCAACTCTTTGCAGGAGAACTGTTCTTCAATGATACCAGTTGTTTTGACTCGAGATCGCAGCACGTCTTGCTCAGAGGGCAGGTAGTCGGGTGCAGAGATTCTGTCCATTTCATTCAGGTAGCTGTGGATGACAAATTAGAAAATGATTGTAGCGGTCTCCGTAGCATAAAAGGAAAACTATATTTGTCTGCTATACTGTAGCAACTCTACACCAGACTAACACGTGATAGTCACATCAGTACATTCTGAGAAACATTGACACAAAGGTCTCACATTTAGTACTATAGACCATATTCACACTGCGGCCATGTTGGCATTTTGCATTGAAAAAGCGGGGTGGCATTTCATTAACGTAATGACAAGATGGCTGCTGTGTGTACTGTGAATATGGTGAATGGGACTTGAAGAAGACTCTTCATAAAGACTGTATCATAGCTATATAGACTATACTTTACTATCTACCCAAAACTGTATTTTGGGAGTTGATTGGATGTTCCCAAATTGCAAGAAGGTACAGTAAGTAAGTGATGAGGAGGCTGTGTGGTGCACTCACTAGCCAGCAGAGTCGTTAAGTTGGTACTCAGCTGCTCTGTCAAAGCCGGCCTGCACACCAGTGTCCTTCCACAGCTTCTTGATGACATCAGACAACTCAGTTGGCATTGTGCCTTCCTCAATGGAGTCTGACAGGTTTTGCAGCTTCTGTGCATCTTCCTGTGATTGCATGGTACATATAAACAGTACATGCATAGAGCAAAAGAAATGGCATTAGTACTCTGGGAGTGGCACAGTTTTGTATTATACAATCAATGATTTTGTATTATACAATTATATCTCTGTCTGTCTCAATTAAACATCTCTCTATATACTGTATGCATCACAAGACCTGTCCAGCGCCGGAGCCAAAGTCAATCCCCAGCCCCTCCATGCCTCTGATGATGGCCAGAGTAGACTGCAGGATATTTCCATAGATGACACCTCTGAACTCCAGTTGTTCTTCTTTTGTATAACCACCTTGATGGAGAATCCTTTTGCAGAAGGAAAACAGGGTGGAGAGGGGAATCCGTATCAGTGGAAGGTAACCTTATATGTTTATTAGTCTTTTCTTGTTGAAATTGTTATTTATATCATAATCAAATAGAGTATAATAATAGCCAAGAAGATATGCCAATCATTGCTGAGTAGAAAAATATATATTTAGTGACTGTCAAAACTGCACAGTGTTCATTTATCCATTTTCTTTACTCGGCGTGTACAAATGTAACACGCTCTGACGTAAATTAATTTGCAGTGCCACTGCCAACCAGTGTTTCCATGTGACTCTGCATTTACTCTTCTAGCCAACATTATTTTAGACTTCGAGAGCTAACGTATGCAGTCACAGTGCACTTAAGGCAAGTGCTGACAAATCTGTGCTCATGGATGTTTGCGAAACAGCAGGTTGTGGGGGCATTTTTCTGCCTACTCAGAGTGAGCTCAGAGAGATTTGCCTCTGAGGGAATTCCTGGAAACTGTCATGGGGTATGTGCAACATAATAAATGATATAGTCCGTTATAGTTTTACTTACTTCATTTGTTTTACGATGGTGCTCTTCCCTGACTCACCAGCACCTATAGAGAGAACACACAGTGAGAGCCATGACACTGTGTTCACTGAACACATGCTATAATCAATCCTATAACCCATAAAAAACATCTATTTATGAGGAATGTTCCTCCAAAACAAGAATGGTATATGGCTTTTTTTTAAAAACATGAATATATTTTAATTGTGATTACAAAAATGAGCCAGTTTTATTGCAGGCAACATGAATAGCATGTGAGATCTTGCAATGCTAAGGGGACACCCCTGAGTGTTCTCCATGTCACGGGACAACCAATGATTGATGTCCAAGACCCAGTAGCCTCTAAGGCACTTTGAGCTCCCCTGTCTCACTTCACACTAATTGGTTCATCTGACAGCGTCAGTCCTCTTGGCTCAGACAGGCCTCTGCCATTGGCTCACTACTCTGTAGAAAGTATTATAGCTTTGGCCCTACTAGCGTACACTAATGGGCTTATTTAGCAAAATTGTAACACGATTGGGTCATTCACTGGTTTTGGCCACAGCGTTGTGAAGTGGCTTTTTTAATAGCCTTTATTCGTTTCCGGTCTATAATTTTCCTTGGTATTGCTCTAGCAATACCCTTGTGCTTTAGTGCCCTGGAGGTCAGAGTCCATTCAGGGTTTCAATACAGTGTACTGTAGGTAATGTAAAGTATTGTCACACTTTAAACCAGAAAGGGCAGAAGATATTAGTGATATCACCTTTGTGGTAGTGTTGCAAATTGAAACCCTGAGTACACGTGGACCTCGACCATGTCAGCAAACACCAACATTCCTTTCCTATTGTCTACGGAAGCGCCACAAGGTGGCACTCTTCTCAGCTTTTATTATCCTGGTCCAAAGTGATTAGCTCTATCTCAGTCAAACAGCCATATAATCTAGTACAAATGCAATTATACAGTAGATACTTTGCTACCACAGGCTTCAGTGGTGCTTTGCCTTCTTGCTACATTTATTTGACCCAAACTTATTTATTTGACACACAATTCCAAAGCATATTGGAACACATACGCATGCATGCAGCATGCTGTTATCATATCCTGCATAAGGATTGTTTATTTCCATTGTAACACAAGTATTTTTCATTATTGCGTGCTGTCGACTTTCATTTTCTATGAAAATTTCTAGAGAATTTTAGAGGAGGCCCTATGCACAGGTAGGACAGTATAAGCTATTGCTTGTTCGTTAGGCACTGAAAGCTTCACTTTTTGACTCTGCAACAGGGCACAGAGGTACATTTTAATGTGATAAAAGCCCAACAGATATCCATTATTTAATTGAAGGATACTGTATATCAAGTGAAAGCACATTGCACATCAACGTTTATATTTGTATCCCATGCTTATACGTATATGATGTATAACAGTTGAAGAATCCAGTGGTGGAAACTACTACTAGTTACTTTGAGGTCATTTGCTTTATTTGATTATTTCCATTTTATACTTCTCCATCTCAGTGGCAAAAATTGTATACAAATTTAAATGAAAAAACCTTTAGTACTTTTACTTTAGTACAAACATACCGTATTTTGATGCCAATACTTTTGTACTTTTACTCAAGTCAAATTTTGAATGCAGGTTTTTTACTTCTGAGCATTTCTACATTATGGTATTGCTACTTCTTCCATCACTGTAAGAATCAAAGGAGGACACGCCACCACGTGGATATGGACTAAACCCATTTGGTAATAAGATTGGCACATCATCGCTGCTCTGCAGTGACTCATTTAGACCGCGGGCTGTGATCTTTTAAGTATTGATGTGCTTACATTAGATTTGAGAAGTCAGCCTTCATTCGCAGTTGCAAATGTATAATTGACATAATTTCAAAATCATGGAATTTCATCAACCACTATTTCACTAAGATGTGCTTAGTGTGTTTAATCTGTTTCCCCAGATGCATAAACAATTTACCACTATATTTATAGCTGTTGAGGAAGTTTCCCTGAGTGTCCAATGCTTGAGCCCATCTTTAATTGTAGATATCTCTCTCTTAGCTGATCAAGTAGACTTCAAGGGTGAAGTCACTGTTCAGCCCTTTCATCCACCGTTGAGCCTCCTTAAACCCCCGTCTTAGAGGATGAACAATGTTTCTCAGAGAGATTTTCAGGGTCTTGAACCATTAAATAATATTAAATAATTCATTGTCTTTAGAAATAGATATCCAAAAATGAAATTAGCTGTATAATAAGTTTAATTATTTTATAGATGTTCTTAAATGTGTTGTTTTCCTACAGGAGACATAGGCTATGGCTAGGGCTATAGAAAGGACATTGAGTAAACAGATTTGTGTTTTATCTCTGTGACTTACAACACCCTCAAATCCTCTGCTGGCCTTTCTCGCTCATCATATGCCTCACAAGTCCTTTCAATTCCATTGCGCACGCTTAAACCGAACATTTATCCTTAATATGTTGTAATAAACTAATAGAGGAATCCTATACAGGAATTGCATATCTATAGGGCCTCTAAATCCCCTGAGAATCATCCACTCTTTACGAAGCAGTGCATAGATGGCCTATGTCCAAGACTTCAGGAATAGTCTGGAAATATGACAAATTTGAAGAACAGCTGTCTCTCTTCTGATTGGCTCTTGGGATTCTGAGGAAAAACACTTAAAACAGTAGCTTCACACAATTCCAATTCAGGTCTTTCACCTGTGCATGCATCTTAATAGAGGTGAGATTACTGTTCAACTCTGTGAATACCTCACACTCAAGAAAAAGGTTATAAAGCTACAAAGTGTGGTCTGTATAATAGATATAATAGTAAAATTGAAATCTGTGAACCTAACCACCTTCGTATACTGGTGCTGTCTTGGTTGCTGTCTTGATGTAAAGGTCTTTGTGCCTAAATGACCCCATGGAACTTTATATAATGATTTTACTTACCAAGCAATAATAGCTTGACTGTCTTTGCATCCTTATCAGCATCCACCTTGAGTTGTTTTTCCAATTCCTTAGATTTGGCATCCCCAGCACTTCCTCCAGCACCCATTCTTTCTTCCTCAAGAGCCTCGAGATCCTCGAGAAACGAAATTTTGACGGTTCTGTGTGACTGCTAGTGAGAAACTGGACGCAGCTTAATGCGATTTCCAAGCGGAAAGGGATTGTGAGGGAGGCGCTTGAGCTCTTCCTGACTTCTGAGACCCTTTCGATTAGTTCATCAGATGGACAACACTCAAGGGTCAAGGCAATTCAGTAGTCCGTCCCACACTAGCATCCACTCTCTCTAAATCTGTCTTAAACCCCTGTCTTAGGAGGTGCGTCTTCCTGATTGGCCAGTCAATCCAATTAGCCTAATAAGGACAGCAGTGAAGGTTGTAAAAAGGGAAAAATCTAACATTCTGCGACTGTTTTGTGTGTGCTTAGTGAGCTGAAATCAATTTATAACAAGTCAGGGTGTTCATGTGGTAGCAAGATGCATTCTCCAAGTGTTATATGGAAATGGAAATTACTTTAGCCCAGGTTGTATTTTTTCATATTTGTAGGCCTAAATGTGTGTCTGTGTGTATGTATGTATGCATGCATGCATGCATGCATTATTACTAAGGTGCAGCTACATTGGGGGAAAAGTGACATTTCAACTGGCATTCTGGTCTCAATGAAAACCTCAGTGTATTCTTCAGATCTCGGTCACATGGACATATGAGAGAGGCATTAAGATCCTCTAAACGTCTTAAGTTTAAGACGTTTAAATCCCAGGTGGTGTGCTTCCGGCTAATAAAAGCAACTGCCACTTTACCATGGTTCTTGCTTAGGGGTGGGGGCAGGGTTCAACAGTATCCAAATGTGAGAATGAACTATTTTTATCTTTGTAAATAACTCTCACTAGGGTTCTGCCAAACGGAATCATAAAAAAATGCAGAATATAAAAAATATTGTTTGTGTGTTGTGGCATTATTGAATTGGTGATATTTGAACTGTTACAGAAGTAAGGATGGAGGTCAGTGTTGATTTTGCCAGAGAAAACCTGGACTGGAGCCGATCTTCAGGAAGTTAACATTTTTATAAAAAGAATAAAACAGTATGAGTTTTGGTGATGCTCTATATTGTCTGAATCAACTTTGTTTTGTTTACGTACTAAAAGAGTGCCTTTGAGAGCTGTTTCAGCATACAATGTAAGTCAATGATGAGCATATTTTGACTTTCTAATCACTGGAGCAACTTTTTAAAATTTCTTGTCCACATTTGGAGTTACATCATGGCAAGGTAACTACTCAACCCAAACCTCTACAAAAGTAGTCTTACCCTTTAAGGCCGAAAAGTAATGATATATCAGTTTGTTTTGTGATGCCTGAGGCTTAGTTTATAGTGACATTGGGGAGCATAATCAAAATGGCATTTGATATAGGCTCCACCAAGAGTCTTGATATAGGCTCCACCTAGAGTCTTGATATAGGCTCCAGCTAGAGTCTTGATATACAGTAGGCTCCAGCTAGAGTCTTTGTTGACAAAAGAGGAAATCCTGCCCCCAAAACAACTTTAGTGACTTCAATGCCGGGATGTCTTTTCTACATAGTATTCATCATAAGCCCATTCTAAAGAAATGCCTTCTAAATCCTAACCATTTATTTCTGAAAAACATCACATTTTTATATAAATCAAATCATATTGCTATATTTAGCAACAACTAACGTGACACAGATTCTCTCCAGGATGGAATCAGGTCTAAATGGGTTAAGCTTACAATTTGCTTATTGTAATCCTCTAGGATAGTGTACATTTTGTACAGTGTATGATACATTTACTTTGTTTCTTGATGATAGAAATATTGTTTTAGATATAATTATACTGTTTTTTATTTATATTCCTGTTAATTTGTTCTACGATTGGTGTAGAGTAGCCTACAGACGCACCCTCCATTCAAGTACCTGGCCACCTGCAGATCCAATGGCAACTTGGTGTGCGTGCGTGCGTGCATGCATGCGTGCGTGCGTGCGTGCGTGCGTGCGTGTGCATTGTCAGATAGAAGGTGTGCACGAAGGAAAAAAAGGTTAGGAACCACTTACAGTAAGTAAATCAAAAATGAAGATGGCTCATGCCTTCTAAAACTAACTGGGTCAAAAGGAATGAGCTTAAATTGGATTAACAAATGATTCTGCATGCAAATGTGTTTACTAAAGGCGATTTTGAAGTTATAACTGTTTTACCTTATATTAGTGTCTATTCACTAAGATTGCATTAAGGGCGAGTGATGTTTTTTGTTTTAGAAAGAAGTGAAACTTGAACCTTGATCCTGCCAAGCGGCTTTGTTGTAACTGATAATATGGATTCACTGATGAAGCTTTTGGCTTTGTTCCAACTGAGTGCCTGCTTTACTGAGTTGCATGTGTAACTGATATAGAATGTAAAACACGTGCCAGTTTATCAATTCCTATATTGTGTATCATTTTATGTATTATTATTGTATGTCAATTCCTATATTGTGTATCATTTTATGTATCACAACTTCCTACTTGGCTGGTGGTGGTTGGGTGGGTGGGTTGAATAAACTATTGTGTTGAGCTTAACCACCAGACCACACCCACTAGCAATGATGTAAGCAGTAAGCCTCCAAGTATTAAACAGTACCCAAATTGCCAAATTAATCTCTTATCACCTCAACAGATAATCAGACACTGTAGACCAGGGCCATAATAGTCGGTAATAATTCCGTAATAGTCAAATACATAGTACATACAGTACAGTATGGGCATCATTTGATTCGATTTGGTCTTGAAGGTAGTTTAGAATTTAATGTCGATGCCTTATGGCTTATGCGGTTTTATTTATTGTGTTGGCATTTGCCATTTGGTGTTTGTGGGGCAAAGGGTTTAACAAGCAGAGCTTGAGTCTTTCCTCCATTCATCAGACAGTCAGTGGATGACGTCAGGGTCAAATAGGCTCAGAGAGTATCTATTCTAGGGGATTGAGAGAGAGGCAGGTGTCTTTAAAAGAAACATACTCCCAGTTGTAGTGCATGACAAGTGAGGGATGAACAGCAGTTTATTAGTATATCCACTGGACAAGTCTGTATAATTTCAAGTCTTTGCTGTGTTTCAATGTGCTCGGTAATGTTCTCTGACAATAGAACAAGTTAAAGAGTTGGCATTCTTCTTAGTGAAGTTTGTAATATTTGCAATAACTCAAATATTTCTAGAGGCTTTTAAATTCCAATTAATGTGCGCTATACATTGTTTACAGAATTAGAAAACAATTAAGACAATAATTTGTTTTGTTCACGATGAGAACATTATTGCGTCTACGTGACGTGAGCCACGTGCGGCTCAGTCCCACATCTTTATCCATATTGCCTTGTCTGCTGGACCCAGTGTTGTCCGCTCCACAGATACTGAGCATCAGTCTCGCGTCACTCTGCCTAAGCATCTACGGTACAGTAAATGGTTGCTTGAGAACTTTAAATCCCCAAACCGGACTAATGATGGCAGCCACTCTAGTGGTGGTGGCCAATCCCATTAGGCTCTGGGGTGAGTAGGCATGCCTTGTGCACGGCCCAGCATCTCTGATCTGTTGACAGGATTATCTAGACTAGAGCCTTAGATCAACCCTGGGAGATATGAGGGGGGGGGGGGGGGGGGAGAACACATCATGGCAGTCTCCTGTGGGGCTGTGAGTAAAGTAGTGAAACATGGGAGAAGACCCTGATAAGTCGAGGTCCAACAGGACTTGTCTTCAAAAAAAAGATATAAGTGTGCATGCAGCACTTTCCTTGTGTCCATAAAGGCAAGATGCTAAAGCTTTGAGGGTAATTCATGCTTCGCCCGAAGTCAGTTTTTGAACGTGCAATAGACATGACACAAAGATGGACAGACACAGATAGATGTTTTATTTGATTTACTGTATGATGCAAATTGTGTGTATAGAAAAATAAATCCTACAAATAGTTGTCAAAATTTGAAATAAACACGTTAAAATAAACAAAACAAAAAGATAGATGCATTAATTGCATTTATTCAGTATAGTGTTCATTTTTGCCGATGTGTCAACAATAAATGTTGCCTTCGGGTAGTGAGACAATAGAGAGCTTTCCTGTAACTGCACTGTATAAGCATGCAACTATACTGTCCATTGTGTTTGATACCAGCAAATGCTGTTGTTATCCACCATATTTTGATGTCACAGAAAGTGAAAGTGTAATGCCGCCAACAAGGTTTAGCTGAGACAGTATGTGGTGTGGATATTAAGTAAGGTACTTAACAGCTCCATTTCTTTAGCTGGTCAGTGGTTTGCCCTCAGTGATGAGCTTTTGTGGTTATGCACCTTAAATAAGTAGACTCACACCTGTGACGCACAGACTGGTGACATCACAGTGTAGTATTTACACACAAAGATCATGGGTTGGCATTAATAGTATTGTGACGTCCCACAAACTCCTGCATGAACTCCTGATATTTTTACAGTTATAACAGTTATAAAAGTATAAAATATTATTTTATGGTGATTTATGGTATTTTATATATTGTGTGTGTGTGTGTGTGTGTGTGTGTGTGTGTGTGTGTGTGTGTGTGTGTGTGTGTGTGTGTGTGTGTGTGTGTGTGTGTGTGTGTGTGTGTGTGCGCGCGCGCGCGGGAATTCAGTAGGACTAGAGGTTATCCAAAAATGAAAATCCAAATGTTCCTGTCTACGTGTCTGACAGTCCACTCCCTTTTATGCCAATGTATGGAGATCCCTGATGTCTTTCATATGTCATCATATAGTTCTGCTGTCATATAGACTGACTGCATGGCCTACAAGTCCTGTGATAATGGGTACTGCTCATGTGTTCCTAATGGGCATCGTTCCCAACAGGCAGTTTACATAAATGTTAGACCATGACAAAACATTGCCCTTCTACTTTCGGAGCTGTTTGGAATTCTGTGCCTCATACAAAATAGTGTCACACTGGACACCCAGTATTTAATGAAATGTCAAATCAATATTTAAACAAAACGTGAAAATCAATGGCAGAAATCTCTTCCCTCGAGCGCTTCTTCTCTCTATCTTTAAAATTGCATTTTGGTTTTATGGTGCAGTCTGTCTATATTGCTTAGTTCTTGCAGTTACCACAAGAGGACGCTAGCACCATTGCTTTCATGCAGCATGATCTGTCTTTTCATGCAAGTATGTTTTCCACTAGATAACAGCCTCTCATGTTCACCTATACCCCCGGTTAAAGGTGGTATTCTACAGTCTATGTATAGTGATATTGTGTGGTTAAAGAAAAAAGAAAAATGAGGAAAAAGAAAAAAAAGGTTATAGCTCTATATTCTGAAATGACTTATTATAAGTATAGTGTTTGTCCAGTAGCAGGGTGTCCCCCTTTCTCTAATTGATTGATTGATTGATTAATTGGTTGAAGTATTTATTAAGTTTGCAGAATGTTTTTTTTTCACATGAAAGCACAACAAAAGACTGTTTCTGTGGACAAAACACTGATAAAGCATTACACTTGTTTACAACAGAGTCCACCTTTTTCAATTCATCAGAACATTTAGAGACGTACAAATATGCACTTCTATATAAAAAAAACAGGAAATCATGTAAGGAGGTAAAAAGGAAAAAGAAACAGTAATAAAGAGGGTGGGAGGGCGGATCCAGATTTTACAGGGGCCATCCCAGTTTCGAATTTCATAGGAGCGAAATGAATTTAGTCGAATCTGGGTTGCACATGATTGACTGAACAAACACTATAGCAGTGTTTGTTATCAGACAATAAGGATTTAGAACTACTGTTGTTCCTTCTAATTCGTCATCTATCCTCCACAAGCTGGAGCATTGCATATAGATCTCAGGTTGAGATAGAAATGAGGTTGGCTGACCTCTTTGCAGCACTGCAGGTGCAGTTCCATCAGACTGTTGTTATTCAGCTGGCTGGATGCCAGGCTGTATTCAGAAGACCATTGTTATGTAAAACCCAGGCAAGAGGAAGCTTTTGGAGTGACTGCATAATGTGCTGTCATCCACATTTATGGACTGGACGTCTGGAATGATAGCTCACTACCAAATCATTACTCATAGACCATTTCATTTTCTGTCAAATAATTTTCTCCTTCCTGTTACTCTCTGTACCAGCAAACAAAACACATCACACTGTAAATGATAGCAAAGGGCACCATGGAGAGGCTGAAAAGAGAGTGCTGAAAAGCAGATCAAAAACGGCAGAGAAAACGCAAACTTCACTTTGAAATCTATACAGTATGAACTTGAAAAGTATCTATGAAATAGATACATTGCAACTGTGCGAAAAGCTTGACTTATTCTCTTTCTATCCTCAAAGTGTTTGTTTCATAAATCCATTGTAGACATCTTATGAGTTACTTTCTGTCCTTGCAGGTGACACTGTCGACAGCCCTGCGTAGCACCTGTTTTGAATTTGCACATAATGCAGGAGGCAGCAGGACGTTGCTTTACTGAAAACGAGTGCTTCCAAACTTTTCTTTAAACAACTAACCTCTGGAACAGCTTCAGTAGTCCTTAGTAAGAAATCACAGGATGCTTGCCAGATTATTACTACTTCCTCTTTCTCTTTGAGCATCATGTGCCGACTGTTTCTTCAGCTCTTTACCTGACCTAATCGATTCACAATCACGTGACTTTCATGTCACAACATGCAAACAAGTCTGTTTCCTATTGGCCAGAGCTGTAACTGTTGGCAGGGGTATAAACCGTGAATCTCTGTTGTTCTTTGAGCAAAACCTACATGACCTGTCAATGCAATGGAAACCATAGTAAGTTTTGACTTTTTACTCAAGTAAATTCTCTCATACTTTGAAGTTTGAATTCTTCTTGTCTTACCTCATTGTTTCTGAGCATCCACTACAGATTTCTGCCTTGACATTACCAGGCCACTTTGCATTTAAGTGAATCTAATATGAATTACTTGCGTCATATGACGCAGACCATGCCCATTTCCGCCTAACTAGATTTTTCGCCATTTTGCAAAACAGACTTATTCCTACTAGGCCTACTAGTAGATATTGAAAACAGAGGTTTAGTTAACCTGTCAACATAGCAGACTAGAAAATGGCTGCCTACCAGGTCAGTGTCAGACCAGGTCTGTGCAGGGTTAGCAGCCAGCAGGACATGACTGTGTCAGACCAGGTCTGTGCAGGGTTAGCAGCCAGCAGGTCAGGTCAGTGTCAGACCAGGACTGTGCAGGGTTAGCAGCCAGCAGGTCAGGTCAGTGTCAGACCAGGACTGTGCAGGGTTAGCAGCCAGCAGGACATGACTGTGTCAGACCAGGACTGTGCAGGGTTAGCAGCCAGCAGGACATATAGCCATTCTGTGATGTACGTAGGCTACAGTTCAACGTTTTGCATTTGTGGGCAAATAAATGAAAGTGCTTTTGGAGATGCACTATATAGAGGCCCTCAACACTCAACATATGATTCTAATTTGGGTTTTATTGGATCATCGTTCATGATATGCTGTAGGTCTATATTTTTAAGGCAATTACAGGCCAACAGTATGGAATGTCAAAACCATGGAAATGTTTGACGCTCATTGACTTTTATGTGGAAATTATGTATTGCTAATTTGGTGAAAAAGGAATCACGGTTCTGCAACAAATATTCAGAGAAAGAGCCTGGTCGACTCAAAACGTTACAGTACCACTAAACGTATTTGGGGAGCATCAATTGTCCTCTGCAACAAACATGACATTTATTAGCATTTGTGGTGCTCTCTATGGGTTTACGTGAACTCGTTGTTGGCTCTGTGAGAGCCTGTGAGGCCCCTCATGGTGTTATTTCAAGTGTGTCTATTGTTCATCATGAGTCATGACTATTGTCTTCTTTTCTGTACTGGCCCGGCAGGCAATCATAACCAACCAGAATGGAATATGAATGATACATGTTTGTTCATCACATGATTTCAGAGATAATTGTGTACTAATTTCTAGTAGCAGACCAGAACTAGTTTCTACCGGTAAATGTGCGTGACGTTTTTGGCAGAGCAGGCCTCTCATTCTGTGGACCTTAATGACCAAGTAAATAGAGAAAACACAAATAAAAAGTATGGCATGACATGACATCATCATCATCATTTTTCGACCGCGGTCGAGATCATGGATTCCACAATGCTACGCCAGACTTCCCGGTCCTTCATTGCCACCCCCAGTTCCTGCCTACTGAAGCATGTGTCCCTAGCGATGACATCAGGGAACGACAGCTTTCTACCTCTGGTCCGCCCTGAGGCAGGACTCCAGAGAATTAGGGAAGATATAACCTCATTGTCAGCTCTGTAGCAGTGGCCGGCAAACTGTGCTCTTCTGGATCGGACCAGTGAAGAAACACGGGGAAGGTTGCTGTATATTAGATTAGTATTAGTTAGATGACATCACAGGTTAATCCTTGACCGTTGAGCTTTTGGGCCTGTGGCTCCCCGGCTATAAAGACTCAAAAGACAAATTAGATGTCAGACGCTATTTTCACTATTTCTTAAACAATTGTTTTCTAATTTATGGAATTTCTTTGATCTTTCTTTGATTTCTTCATGAAAATTAGGCTGAAAAAATATTGAATTTTGTTTTTTAATTCATGAAAATGTTTGCTTTTTGGGTTAATGCTTTTTTGAAAATGTTTTGAAATAATAATAATAATAAAAATTAAAAACAAAATGTAGGAAACAAAAATTAAACAGACCCATACAAATGTATCCATGACCCACAAATGCCCAGTTTGGGGAACAGTGGGCTAGAGATGCTGTAATCTCTCAAAAACAGATTCAAGCGGGTGGCGGTGGTTCGAACCCGAGCTCCCCCAGAGTTAGGGTCGAAGTGTCCTTGAGCAAGACACTGAACCCCTAATTGTCTCCACCAGGCCGAAGGCATGGTGAGAGAGTATGTTTTTGTCTCCACCAGGCCGAAGGCATGGTGAGAGAGTATGTTTTGCACTCCGTCCGTGTGTGTGTCCGTCCGTGTGTGTGTGTGTGTGTCCGTCCGTGTGTCCTTCCGTCCGTCCGTTACCAGCTAATCTCCGGCACCGTTAACCCGGTCGATGCCAAACTTTGCACACACACTCCCTAGATGCCAACGATGAACCTCTGCCCCGCATTTTCCAGAACGGCCTGTTATAGCGCCACCATGAGGCAGCTTTTCACATTTGTTACCTAAAACTGCACCGATCTGCGTGAAACGTTGCATGCACACTCCCTAGAGGCCAAGGACAAACCTTTGACCTGCATTTTCCGCATCTGCCTTTTATAGCGCCACCAGGAGGCCGACTTTTGTAAAACACATTTTTGGATATTACTCCTCCAGATTCTGTCCAAAAATCTCACAAATCGTTACACAGTATCTCTATGGTCATGTGCTCAAGTCGGATCTGTCCCATATTTCATATTCCACCCTAATTGGCTATAATTGCCTTTCACAGTTTGCAAGATTGCCCCGTTTTGAACAAAAGCCTCAAATCATGAACACAGCATGCAATTTACGTGAAATCTTTCACACATTTTCTTACTAGGCTGAGGAATATATCCCACCCTTTTCACATTGGCCTGTTATAGCGCCACCAACAGGTTGATTTTTGCAAAACAGGTTGATTGGAACAAAATGCCTCAAATCATCCAATTGCCATACAAGGCAAACATGTTTATATTACTACTAAACATTTTGCCAAACATCTCACACAGTCCTATCCTCCTGGTGGAGACCTGTGCCCAGAAGGGCACTTTTTCTAGTTGCTCCTGATGTGCAGGTTGGTGCCTTGCATGGTTTCATCTGTCCTCGGTGTATGAATGTGTGCGTGAATGGGTGAATGTAATGCACAATCTATAATAAATAATATTATAATTATTATATTATTATTATTATATTATTATATTATTATATTATTATTATAATAATATTATAATAAGCGCCTTGGATAAAGGCGCTATATAAATGTAACCTGACTCCGCCAGACTATGTAATGTAACCTGACTCCGCAGCTTCTCTGCTGCCCCATCTGGCGGAGTCAGGTTAATATAAATGCACCATTTACCATTTTTCCATTTACCAGGCGAAAAAGAGGGCGCTGTTTTTCCTTTTTTACCGATGGGTTCCCAGATTGGTGATGATGCTATGATGTGCTTGGTTGAATGTGTGCGTGCATGAGTCTGAGTGTCTCTACCATAGACTGTACAGTGTACACTACAGTAAGTACCAAGCGTGCTGCGTGCATGGTAGGGGTGGGACCGTGGGGGACCCCTCCAGGTCTCTGTCAGCACTGCAGCAGCTCAAACATGGAATTGGAAGCCTATTTAGGGGGCGGAGCCTCCTAACACTGCAGCGTGCCGTGAAAGCACAGCGATGCTCTGCGGGTTAGACCCACGCTGGACCAATTACCGCGTTGGAAATCACACACACACACACACACACACACACACACACACACACACACACACACACACACACACACACACACACACACGCATGCATACAAACACATATTATGCACCCCTCACTGCAGTTAAAGCCCCTCTAGCTAGCCAGCCAGCATCTGTGCATCTCTCCTCCTGCCTCTTCTATTCCTCGCTCTCCTCCTGCCCTCCTCCCTCTGTCTCCCTGTCCTCTCCATCTTCTCAGCATTCTCTCACTCCTTATTTCACTCTGTCCTTTTCTCCAACTCCCCCTCCTCTGTCCTCTCCCCCTCCTCTCCCTAACACTCTATCCGACTCCTGTCTCCTGCTGCAGCTCTCACTCACTCACATCATAGCTTTCCTCTCCGTTCCTGTTCGTGCCCCGCTGAACCACAGACTGGGATCATGTCGTCCAACCTGACCCCCGGGACGCCGGGTATGGCAGCTGGGGCCAAACCAAAGGTCCAGTCACCCTTTAGGAAGAGGGGCAGCCTGCAGTACACGGCCAGTCCAGGTAAGTGCGTGGGGCTGGAGATTGAGAATGGTGTGTCACATTTTTTGTTCTAAAATAGCAGATCTACAAGCTGTTTTTTTAGCGCTTAATAAGCGGTTAATGCAATAATGTGTATCACTCATATGGTGCTGCATGAGGACGTGAATAATACAAAATGATGACTACTGTACTGTGCCATATGCGCATCACTAAATTATTGTACTGTAGCCTAATTATATTGTGTTATTCATGCATATTCAGACATTTCTATAAGAAATGTGATACAAACAGTTGGAAAAGAATCATGGACCCAAGTGTGAATGTACTTTTGCCTCTGAATAGTTTCGGGGAAATCCTAACCTGTTGATTTTGAGGAGGTGTGGCATGCTCTGCAATAGCATTGCAGCACTTGCACGGTACCTTGTGTAGGCTACCCTGCAGCTTGTCAATACACTTGTCTTTATTTGATATTCCACTGACTTCATCCATCATCACCATTTATGCATAAAATTACATGTTATCATTTTGGTGCTTTACCACTATTTTCCAAACATTTAAAAATATATAGCAAAAATAGCTACAAGCTCACAATGCGTCGCATCACAAGCTTGTAGATCTGTTATTTAAGAAAATGGCATTTATTTTTTTAATCGCATGCCCAAAATGTGGACCTCAGTGTTAGTGGTTCAAATTAATTTATTGTGGAAAATGTACAAAGACTTTATTTTGCTGAGACCAAACATGTTGATCCGTCTCCACTCCAGAGAGAAATATGTCAGTACCTTATGACTACGTGAGTGATTGACCGAGCCTTTCTTTCCTTCCTGAATGAGAGGATTAGCCTCAGTGTGCAGACCCTGATGATGACAGCATGCACACCGAATGCCCTTTTATCACTACTACAAAGAGCAGGGTCCTTTTGAAGGTAGACTGTCACTATGGTGAAACACAATCAAACGCCGCTCTCTGCTACAATTCATGAGGCGTTTCTCTCTCATCTCATTCGTAACACATGCATTGCTCAGAGAAAAAGAGGCCTGTAGCATGTTGAATGTTGATGCTATTCATATTCTGGTCACTATGTGACACAGAGTACTTTATTGAGCATTTTAAAATGAAATTAAAACTATTTCATATAGTCTCTGTCTGGAGTCTTCCATATGCAGCAAGCAAGTCTATTTCTGCCAGTCTTCTATTCTAGTCATGTTCGTGGCAGAGCAGAATGGTTTTTGTCTTATGATTATGAAACGAGGGAAGTTGCTGAGGCTGCAGTCCTGTCCTGCCCAATCAATCCTCAATGTGTAAATGAGGAATAGTTCACAGTACTGTACAGTCGTAGGCTGACAAATGTTTCATATCTTTAAACTATGCTTGTCATATTAGAATGATGTATTGTAAACCTTATACAAACTTACAATAAATAAATAAAGTTATCATTATCAATCACTCAAACTAGCAGGTCATACATATTTATCTACGGTGCTATGACATGATACTATACATTATGAGAGTATAGTAGGCTACTGCCAAAAGAGAGAGACCCTGGGTGGCTTGGAATGATGCAAAATTCCTTTCTTTTTTTCTAAATTTTTATCCCACGATTTTGCAACCCTTTTTTTTCACCCAGTGTCAATAATCTAATGTAATCCTTGGTGCTACACTTCCTCTGCCAACCTTGGGGGGCAGCGGACTGACCTCACGCTTCCTTCTATGCATGAGGAGTCCAAGCTGCTTCTTTTCACCTGACAGGGGGAGTTTCCCATGTAGCGCGTGGAAGGAACACGTTATTCCAACCAGTTCCTTCTCCCTACATCAGGCGTCCCATGTTCTGCCTTTCTGTGATTACACTGCTGTCACTGCTCACAGCTGACAGTAACTATTACAGTGATTCAAAGGGATGCTCCACAGAGACAGATTTGAAGGGTGGCTGAGTGGCATGGTTCCAGCTAATCTTAGCTATCATCTTTGACAGATTTGTCCCACCCCCCCCCCCCCCCCCCCCCCAGACTCATTTGTTTTTGTTTTTTCACAAGGTCACTAAAGAACTAAGATGTACATAGTGTACTGTACAATAAACTCATTACTTTCTAGCAAACTAAATATAGTCTAAATGTATTGTGGTAGATGGACAATTAGTGTAATTACCAGTGGCATGGCTTGAAACCCTCCACGAAACTTTGAACACTGTCCTTGTTACTGTTGGAGACATTCATTATATGCTTATGAATTACTGACTCACTTCCATTTCATTAGCCCGTTTAAGTAATGTCCAAATTGGTTAGTAGCTTGGAACTGCTAGGGTCCATTAGACAGTTTTAAATAAGAGCCTGATGCCTCTATTACTCCATTTCACACTGTAATGATCTGTCTGCACTCTTTCAGTTGATTAGAGCGCCGTGTGCATGCGACGAAAGCCTGTTGTATGACCTGACGCTTGCCGCCGTGCCTCGCATGCTCTGTTCTTTTCAACCTTTCTTTCTTTTCAAAATCTTTTTATTTCCGTTTTATAACAGTATGGGTGTCAAGTCACAGGTTCATAGAAAAAATTAAAATAAAATATCAGATTTTAGTATCAGTGACTGAGGTAAACAAACGTAGCCTACTGTATGAATCAGAGATCGTGGGCAGACATAATGAAAAGACTGTTATTGTGCAAAACATGCCCCTTCAAGACAAAAGAAAAACATTTTCTCCCCTTCAAGTCCCAATTTAGTATAGCCAATTCCCAATTCCCCAGCCTCTCTACAAGTACTCCATCTCTGCTAACCCCCACAATCAGTCATTGGGAGGGTGAAGAAAGCCTCGGGTCTCCTCCGATACCCGGGCCATCAAGCCAACATCTTCTTTACACCCGACAGTGAAAGGTCTCACTAGGGGGGCGTAACGCATGTGGAGGTACACGCTATCCCCCCCACCTCCTCCCTCCCCTGAACAGGCGCCCTGACCGCTTGTGGGGATCATCAATGCAGCGACAAAGATGAGCCCTCCCCATTCTTTTTCAACCTTTCTGGCAGTCTATATTAATAAATAAAAACAAATATCTTACTCAAGGCTGCGCTGTTACAGTATATCAGTACTGTAGCTTTACTGTAGCTGTTACAGTATATCAGTACTGTAGCTGTTACAGTATATCAGTACTGTAGCTGTTACAGTATATCAGTACTGTAGCTGTTACAGTATATCAGTACTGTAGCTGTTACAGTATATCAGTACTGTAGCTGTTACAGTATATCAGTACTGTAGCTGTTACAGTATATCAGTACTGTAGCTTTACTGTAGCTGTTACAGTATATCAGTACTGTAGCTTTACTGTAGCTGTTACAGTATATCAGTACTGTAGCTTTACTGTAGCTGTTACAGTATATCAGTACTGTAGCTTTACTGTAGCTGTTACAGTATATCAGTACTGTAGCTTTACTGTAGCTGTTACAGTATATCAGTACTGTAGCTTTACTGTAGCTGTTACAGTATATCAGTACTGTAGCTTTACTGTAGCTGTTACAGTATGTCAGTACTGTAGCTGTTACAGTATATCAGTACTGTAGCTTTACTGTAGCTGTTACAGTATATCAGTACTGTAGCTTTCAACATTGCCTCATCAGAACTGAAGTGGCTTGACTCCTTCCTTCACAACCTTTTTCTTGACATCAGGTTGCCTTTATCCAAGGCACCTTACATTACATTACATTACATTACATTACATTCACGCACACAGTCACTGCAGGGTGCATAGATTGAACTAGACAGGTGGGATTGGTTTTAAGGGTGAATCACTGCTTCTTGCTGTGTAAATTGCAGTTCTGCCATTAACACATTAACACCCACTCACCACTTGGCCGAGAGTGTGGCTCTTTTCTTTTCACGTGTTTGAACCCCCGTAGAACCACAATAAATGCCAAGCTCTGTCTCTCTATGTTTATGATGGCTGTCTATGCATAAAGATGCTAGTACAATTTTGTAGGTGACACCAAATCAATAACGAATCAATGACGAATAACAGTCTAAGTCCATAATCTATTCTGACCCCTACCCGAAAAGGCCTAGCTGTCCTGACCCCTTAGCCATAATTTATACATTATTGATAATTAGTGTTGACTTAGACTGTTATTCGTCTCAACTGCTCATTTATAATGCATTGTAATGGTGCCAAATTTGACTCTTTGGAAATCCTGTTCTGTAGATCCTCAGGGCTTTTTTAAAATAAAATATGGGCGTTGTAAAGTGTGTGTGATCCCATCACCAGTAAGGTGATATGAACAAGGGCTATCAATGGCTGTTTCAAAAGACCCTTTGTACTTTGGCCATATAGGGTTCACACCTTGTTTGGTCATAATCCTATTATCTTTCTTATCATCATGACATGCATACACATGTCGGCATGTTTGACATGACCACATTGTAATGATGTAACATCTTTCCAAATGATTATCTTTTGAGACCTTTCTGTCCAGTGGAATTCATCCAATAAGAATAAAAAGTACTGTAGCAGTGTAATTTCTACTTGAGGTGTATTCTAAAAAGATACAGGTATCAAATCACTGCTCAAAGTTTCCCATTTAAAAGGATCCAGTCTATAAACCTTAACCTGCTACTATCCTACTATACTTTCCAAAGTGCTATGAATGAATCATGTTATCTTATCATGGAATCGTTTTGTGACAGTAGGTGGTTGTACAGTACATGCCCCTTTTATTTTGTCGATCATTCATTTGTAATGAATGATTGACAGAGCGTTAGGATTCCCACCAAGCTATTTGCAAACAGACATGCCTGTCTAAATTGCTGATAACCCCTAGTCATTATACTCCCACCTGTGACCTGTATCTATCTCTTTCGCAGTCACCCTCCCATTACTCATGTGGGGCTAAAGGCTATACTTAGTATAAATGTAATGTACTGTGGACTTCTACCCCCATGGGTGGGGATAGAAGTCTGTTACTCATAGTTTAATGAAGAGGTGAGGTGGGAGATACACAGTACATAGAGACCCACCCTGTGTCTTTAGTACACTATTGCATCTCCCACGCTGCTGTACGTGTAGCCTACTGCCCACACAGTCATTCAAATCACAGCACAGCTACCAGAGGACAGACGAAGGCTTGTCCCACACAAAGAAAAGGCACAGAGGTAACGATACACATTGTTTTAAAGGCTTTTATGCCTGTCCATAAATTCAATCACGTGACTTGTGGTTGAAGTGTTGTTGCATTTTGTCGTGCTAGGGAGACAGCATTGCTTTGTTCTTTTTTAATTGTCCATGTCCTTTTTAATTACTGCTATTGGGCCTTTGGTTATGGCATGAAATGAGTTTGTTATTACTTATCAGTACCATACTGTAGTTTGGTTGATTTGAGAGTCTGTATGTGATACAGTCTTTTGACCATGAGAGGGAGCCTCTTATAAGTACATGGTCATGGTAGATTGGACTGACAAATACAGAAACATTGTTTGGTGACTTTGGTCTACTGTTTTCCGGATCATAACAATGTGATTGCCGGTCCCAATGGGTTTTGTGTCTACTGTATGTCATATGAGTTCATTTGCTTTTGAATCGGGTTGCTTGTTTACCTCTAGTGCTCCAGGGTTTTCTTGAGTGCTGTTGAAACGGGACTGTACGTTCCATGCAGTTCCACAGAAGAAATCTGACTTAATTTGTTTAATACATATGTAATACCGGTATACATACATGTTTGTAGATATCAAGGGAAATAACATTGTATGACAAGGCTTTAAAACATGTTATGAGATAATCATTATGGAAACAATCATGGAAATTCAGGCATCAGCTTATTCAACATGATTATGTAATGACAAGAATCTAGGGAGACAAGTCTTATTTAGTCCCCTGTCATCCTCTTGACCAGGCACGTGTTGGAGATTCTCTCTGGGTCTCAATTGAATCACCAGAGAGCATTCTGAGCCAAATCACAAGCAATGTCCTGTACAAGCTCTCTGGCAGCAGTCATCTGAACATGTGATCATGAGGAAAATGTGTTGGACACCAACAAATGAATTATTACATTACGTACAGTTGAGTAGACATTCAACCAGGGAACGTTGACAATTGCGCAGCAAATAGAATCTACAATTTCTCGAATACATACAAGTGCATGTGATGGCATTGATGAGGATGCACTGCATCAAAAACAATGTTGAGGCCAAAATAACCATTGTTCACTTAGTTTTTGAGTGGTGCAAACCACTCCAACAACCAGCTTTGTCTGTTTGTGTCTATGTATGTGTGTACCTGTACGTGTGTGTACCTGTACGTGGGACCCAAATAAATGAGCATGGTTACTATGGTCACTGACATTACGTCAGACCACAGCTGATCAGGCTATATAAGACCTTGCACCACTCACTTCACACGGGTGTGAATTTTTCATTATGCGTACACACAAAGACTAGTGTCTTCACAGCATGGGAAAGCATGTTCCAGCTGAGATCGTTGCACCAATAACGGGGACAACATGCTAACCATTTAATTTAATTCATGGGAGAGGTGATGGCAGGGGAGGTCTCATTTAGCGGACAATCCTCTCCCTCAGACCTCCCAGCAGGAGAGGACATGCACAGGCACACACAGAGATGAACAAACCACCCATACACATGCTCCCTTTAGCAAAACATGGGAAGGAGTATGAGAAACAGAGGCGAGGGGATTTATGAAAAAAAAGAAAAAACTGACACTAATATATATGCTAATTTATTGTGTGAAGATATTGCTCGAAAAATAGCTTTCATCACTTGGAAATCATTCCTTTGTGGCATGCACCACCGTCGTTTGACAAAGTTTTAAGTAGGCTTGCGGAAGATCCACCACTGCAAGTGACATGGCCCCCACCCCCACCCCTCTGCCCCTTGTGGTACATTCCAGATAGATGTCAGAGGCATTTAAATGAGGAGGATCAGCTGCAGTGTGCAGCCCAGCCAGAGCAGCGAGACAGCTGGCCTGAACCAGGAGGCAGTCACACAGAGTTTGGTGGGGGTGGGAGGGATTGTCATTCACTGAGATGTGAGGTTGAATGCATGGATCTACTGGACCATCACTGTGTATGTATAACAGAAACAGCTTAAGGGCACAGTGGACATACAGAGTGCGTGCATGTGTGCATTAAGCTGCTTTGTCTGTGCTGTCATTTGACTCGAGTGTTGTTGTTATGTGGTTTCTGTCCTTCCCTTGTTTTCCTTGCTCTCCACTCTTCCCCATCCTTACCTCCCTCCCACCATCATCCCATCTGGAAAGGACAGCAGACGCCATCCTGTGCAGTGTTTCTGTTCTGCCACCACGTTATCCATCCCTCTGGACATGTCAGGCTCTCTCTTCCAGCCCCTCTAGCTTCAGGGAAAGGCAGGCTTTGAGGAGAGAGGTATGCATGCTCCACTACCTACATCCCATTGGGAGAAAAAACTAAAATAATACTTCACCTCCCCCCATGTCGCCTTCCCTTTAACAGCCCACCCCCCCTCTATCTCTCTCTCCCTGTCCCTCTTTGTCCCTGGGCTTCCACTGCTTTGTGCTGATGACTGTCCAAGGGGAAATGCTGTGTTTGTTGTGGTGACAAGAAATGAGTGACAAGAAACTAGCTCTCTCCTCAGTCTGGGATGGGTGATAAAGGTGCAACTGTGTGCACAGAGTTGGAGTGCAAATGGATGAATCATGGCCTGATGTGCAACATCAGTATTTGTGGAATCTGAGAGGGAGTAATATCCCGGCAGGACATTATTTTAATGATTGCTGATTGTTTCTTATTCTTCACGGATGACATAAGAACACAAGGAAGGAATAAAGGGAACACAGTGACAGGAAGGATGTTTTTTCAGTTGTAAAGAAGATGTGCATGTAGCACCCTAGTCTGGTGACTACGCAAGAGTGCTTAGAAAGCACTGTGGTGTTTTGCTATGTCTTCTGTGATGTGACGTCAGCTGTTTGATGCAGACAGAGCCCATGTGGGAGGATGCCAGAGGTGTAAGCATCTATTGGAGTGGCAGTGAGGTTGAATTTAGCCTCGGTCCAAGGCTTACTCATCTGCGAAGAGAAATTGAATTGGGTTGAATTGAGGCTGCGTTCCGAATGCTGTGTATATTTTCTCCCAACAGTCCCACATGCGTTTGTCTTCTGACATCATAGTCAGCAGCCACTATGGCAACATGGAACTGAGATTGTACTGTGGTGTACTAACTCCTCTACTCTACTGTACTGTACTGTATGAACATGAACCCTGTCTCATGAAACATGGAATATAAACATCCAGACAATTAGATCAGTGTCAGTAGTCGATCTCTTTGTTTGGTGCTAAAGGGCAGTATGCTATTCCTGTCTGTGTACACTTTCAACATGCAATAATTAATATGTATTTATTTACCTACCTGCGCTGTTATACCAGCTGCTACAGTCTATTGTGTACATTGTATATTGCACATTGTACATAGTTCTTAGCATCAATTTTGGTTTATCTTTATATTGTGAGTAATATTTAACAGTATATACAGTATTACAGTTGCTTCCATGTCCTCCATGTATGTGCAAACATCCCTGGCAATATTCTGATTCTGGTCATTGTTGTGGGAGCCTGTCCAGGTGTTCTGTCCAAGGACAAACGAGCTTTGCTTCTCTGGCAATGTACCCAAATGGAAATGGATTTCAGAAGTATGTGGAGTATGTGGTGATTGTTCCTATTTTCCATTCCCCAGTCCTCCCTCTGTAATGTGGATGAATCTCCCCTATAAATGGATGTAGCAATTAGCGTTCAAGTGTGAGACAGAGTCTTAGAAGCGTTAACACTAATGTTAACGCTTACTGTACTGTAAGCTACAGTAAACATTTTGAGGTATTTTTATTTACTGGAGTATTTCCCATTTTCAGTACTTTTACTTCTACTCCACTAAAAAGGCAAATATTGTACTTTTATTCCAGTAACATTTTTCGAAAACATTAGTTACCAGTTACTTTGTAGATTTTTATTCCATCCATCCATCCATGCATCTTCAACCGCTTATCTGTAGTCGGGTCGTGGGGGCAACAGACTTCCCTCTCCAGAGCAACATTAGTGACTTCCTCCTGGGGGATCCCGAGACGTTCCAAGGCCAGTGAGTCGATGTATTTCCTCCAACTGCGCCTTGGTCTGCCCCGGGGTCTCCTCCCAGTGGGACGTGCCTCGAGGACCTCCCTAGGGAGACGCCCGAGAGGCATCCTAACCAGATGCCCGAACCACCTAAGCTGGCTCCTTTCCAGGCGAAGAAGCAGTGACTCTGAGTCTCCCTAATGTGTCTCACCCTATCTCTAAGGGAGATGCCAGCCACCCGTCGAAGAAAACTCATTTCGGCCGCTTGGATTCGCAAACGTATTCTTTCGGTCATGACCCACACTTCATGACCATAGGTGAGAGTAGGAAGATTGCTCGGAAGACAGAGAGCTTTGCCTTCTGGCTCAACTCTCTTTTCGTCACAACAGTACGGTACACCGATTGAAATACCGCCCCTGCCGCTCCGATTCTCCGGCTGATCTCCTTAACATAGGCTACATTAACCACTTCAGGCACCTACTGTATATAGGCCTATACATTTTGGCCATTTGAAAATAGCCGATCTTCAAGCTCGCGATGCGACGCATTGTGAGCTTGTAGATCTGCTATGTTCATTTATTTGTAATACATTTTACAGTATACATTGGAAAACAAAGTACATTTTGATGCCAACAATACGTTTGTACTTTTACTCAAGTATATTTTGAATTCCGGACTTTTACTTGTAACGGAGAATTTCTACATTGCAGTAATGATACTTTTAATTAAGTGTACTTTTTCCACCACTGGTTGGTTTCATCACTTCCAATTTCATCTGTATCCTGATTAGATCAAATTGGTATTTCAACCTGAAACGGCTGGTTGCACGCACGGTGGCAACTGAGAGAAGACAGGATGTCTCACTGTGTGAGTGTGTAGCATTGAAAGATGTCGGAGTGCACATGCAACAAGAAAAATCACTAATTTATCCCCAATTTGTAGAGTGAGTGCCAGTTTCACCACCACTGTCACATTGTGACAGCCCGGTTATGATCAGAGTTTTAACAAACAAACATACACTGCCTTAAAGATTGTGTGCCGTGATTTTTGTATGTTTTTCACGTGTTTATTAGGTGACAGTACTTCATTAGACCCCTTGGTGTGGGTGTTATGTGCAATGATGTCTTCACTTACACAACTGTATTTAGGGTTTCTTCCTGGAGGCTGAAACCTTGACAGTCAAACGTGCCAATGAAAAAAACAGTGATATAGTGACATCACACTATCATCCCCTCCCCTAACCCCTCCCCCTTTATCATACAACAACAGCTGTGGGTGCAGCTTCAGTTCAGGTGGATCACCACCCATCACCGCAAACCAGGCATACTTAATGAACCGGCGGTGGGGGTGTCCACATTAAACATTTTAACAAATACAGTAAACACCTTTTTGAAAAGAAATCCTCCTTATATAATAATAATGCCTGATGATGATGATGATGATGTTTTAGGATGGGAAAAAAATCATGGCACTCCATCTTTAAAGTGTGCGTAACAGTAAATTGATTAATGTACATTGCAGAATAATCTCCTGCAGTGCGGAAGCTCTGATATAATCCATTCCATGCAGCCATTGATAGCCATCATTGATATTCACCTTTTTCTTACAGCCCATAGTGCATTGCATTTGTGTGTGCATAAGTTCGTCTTTCTCTTGCTGTGTTGCCAGTTTTGCAAGAGAAACAAGTGGCCAGGTCTATGAAAACAAGCACAAATGAAAATAGCTGATCTACAAGCTCACAGCGACACATTGTGAGGTTGTACATCCGTTATTTAAAAACACATTGACAATAAATTTAAAACATTAAAAAAAAAAGGCACAAAATATGTTCAGATGGATGTCTTTGGACAATTACATATTAATTTGGGGTTCCTTGATGTGAAGAAATGTGGAAGCAAGCCCAAATAAGCAACTACTATACACTTTAGAATCAAGCCCCAAAAAACATCAACCAGCTACTACCAATAATTTATCAAAGGTTGCTTATAATAAGCAGACATGGCAACACGGCCTGAAGGAAGCAAAGCACACACACAAGGAGCCCCAGTAACTTGGCGGGGAAAAACGTGGATAGGATCAAAAGCCAAAAGGAGCACAGTCAGTGGATGAATATGAGTCCACATGAAGTCTCTTGGCATTTGACCTCTTGCAACCCTTTCTTAGCAGGTTTCAGATAATTTTTCCACTTGTTTTGATATCCCTCTGGTGATCACAGACACCACACTATCCACTCCTGCAGAGAAAGACCAGAGGGTGAACTCACTACTCTGTGTTGCTGCTGAAATATGCATGGATTGGAGGTCACTTGGCAAGATGATACCGTCTGACCTCCTTTTGACACTGAGTCACAGTCAGTACAGTGTTGAGTTTGTTTGTTGTCATTGTGAACTGGCACATCATTGTGCGTCAGGTTTTCGGCTTTTGCTTGATAAGAGTGAAGAGATTTGAAATCCCCAGAGGAAGTTATGCTTAATTTATACTTGGACGATGGTATTGAGCAACACAAATAGCTGATCTACAATCTCACAGAGGGATGCAACACACTGTGAGCTTGCACAGTATCAGTGTGCAATGTTGCATTCGACCGACTCAGTCGAGCCGCCCAGTTCTTGTGGTGAATTATAGCATTATTATACTGTATGTGGCAAAGGAGGTTGAAAACCAGCCAATAGACATGCATATCTAAAACCTATTAGGCTGGGTGCCAGATCAAAAACAGTAATAAGTTCAAGAATAACCAATTTCTGAAATTGGTGTGCGAATTATAGCATTATAACTCTATTCTACTCTTCTCACACCAGTAACTGTCTTACATACATACTGTACGTGTATGAATGAACTGAATGCATGAATACATTGTGTTAGTGCCGTGTTTTCAGTCCACGGGGAGGAGTGATTATATAACTGTAGATGCAGCTGATCCAAATATAGCAGCCATTAGGGGATTAGCTTCAGGCCCAGTGGGCTCTGATTTGCTTGGCTTGGCTCGTCTTGGCCCAGCTTGGATGTCTTTGCAGCTGGTTGATTCCTGCCCTCCTCACCACTGTCCACTCCTATGGAGACACATTGATATGATTGGACCTGGACAGTCATATCTTACACATGCAGTACCAATATGTCTGCTCCTATGCAGTACACATCTGGAGTGTTTAGTTACATTTAGTTAAATTTTTACTGTGTCTCATGGCAAATATCATCTTTGTTTCAGAGTTTTGTGGCATTTGTGTTTTACTAGAATACCCTTACTCATAAGTAAGGGTGAAGAAAGCATGATGTGTTTTGTTTTTTGTTGTATTTTGTTTTGCTTGCACGTTTTAGTTGGGTGCCTTATAGGCCTAATTAAACTTTGTCCTTTAGCAGTCTGAAGATTCACTTTCTATTTGTTGATGCTTTCCTTTTGACTCCCAGCACACTCTATCATCACAGCTCAAATCAAACGGTAGGATCGGAACAGGCTCATCTTTCTTCATTTCATTGCATTATCCACGTTGGTTTGACTTCAGGGTATGTAATAACGTTGCAGAATCGCTGGCATGCTGAACATGAAAGGCCAAACAAAGATTGAGATTTACCTCATAGGCTACTAGAATTTGTGCACATTTTACCTCCGTTTTCTGAAATGCTAAACTGTTTGTTGTGTGCTGCCATGATAGATTTTTAAACTGCTCCCTTGCTGTAGTGAAGCTCATTCAGTAGGATGTGTGTGTGTGGGGGCAGCGGTGGCCGAATGGTTTGCGGAGCGGTCTTGTTATCGCAAGGTCGCCAGTTCGAATCCCCGGACCGGCACGTTAAAATTACCACCGCTGAAGTGCCCTTGAGCAAGGCATTGAACCCCTACCATGAAATGTTCTATGAGCAGGGTCTGGCTGTAAACAAGCATCTCGAGCTTAGTCCATTCACCCTGGGTAAACAAAGAACTTTGCTTTGCTTTGCTTAGGTGATGATACGGTGTGTGTGTGTGTGTGTGTGTGTGTGTGTGTGTGTGTGTGTGTGTGGGGCAGTGGTTCTAAAACGTTTTAGCTCGAGACCCAAAAGAGACATTTGATGAATCACTGGGACCCAAACTAGTCAAATGGGCGATCTACAAGCTCACAACACGTTATATCACATTTTATTAACTAATTTCTGAAATTCTTGTGAAAAAATGTTTGAAGAATTGATTTCTTTATTTTATTTGTATTCTTTTTTGAGGGGGGGATGGGGATATGTATTCACGACCGATAAAAATGTGTCCCGAACCATTGTTTGGGAAACCGTGTGTTATGGTCCAACTACTGATTAGTTACATCATCACCTCTCCTCTACTTCATATAGCAACTATCTGAAGTGTCTCGTTAGTGTTGTCCTAATCAGGTTCGCTATCGAGTCCTAATTAGTCCTCTCCGCTTACCTTTGCTCTCGCCACAGAGGAGATGCAGAAGCCCTCTGTTGCGTCAAGCTCTTAATTAAGCAAAACATAATTTGCATAGAGCTGTTACACAACAAACGGTTTTGTTGTCATTTCACAGGTACCACATACTGTCTCTCTCTTTGCGCGAGTGTGTGTGTGTGTGTGTGTGTGTGTGTGTGTGTGTGTGTGTGTGTGTGTGTGTGTGTGTGTGTGTGTGTGTGTGTGTGTGTGTGTGTGTGTGTGTGTGTGTGTGTGTGTGTGTGTGTGTGTGTGTGTGTGTGTGTGTGTGTGTGTGTGTGTGTGTGTGTGTGTGTGTGTGTGTGTGTGTGTGTGATATATGAACACTGGTGGGCAGCAGGCCCTTAGACATTCTCGCACAAAGGAGATTAAATATTCAGCAGGGCAGGAGGATGAATATTTCAGAAGCAGGCGCGTAGTTTCAAGGCAAAGATTAATATCGCTGCACATGGACAGCTAAATATACTCCCGGGAGGAACAGAGGGGTGAAGACATTATGTCTCTGTCTCTGTTGTAGTTGGCTGAGCAGCGACTGACCTCCCTGTTTTTGTATTACTTTTAACACACTTTTCTTTCCCCTTGTATGCACTTGCACTCACAGTTGCCCTTGGATAGAGCCTCCTTAGGATGGTTTTGAATACATTTTCTGGTTCATCATAGTACAGAGAGATAGAAAAGAGAGCATAACACACTGCATTAGGTCCTGAACTGAATTTGAGTGCAAGATGTCACGACTGGGCACTTTTGCTCAATAACAGCCAGGTTGAGCTACTGCACATGTCCAAATGTGGAGCCCAGCCCAAGATACTGCAACTGCGTAGGCTCTGCGATAATGGTTTGAGCTACCAGGGAACCCAGAAGTGTGAGTCCTAAAAAAAAAACATGCTGTTTTTCTGCCGTTTGCATGAGAGCGGGGATTGTATCTTGTAAACTTGAGTCTTGCATTGGCAACAATGGAGGGTATTGCCCGGTGTATGTGCTAATGGTTGCTCCACCTGAATGGTCCATTGTGTCTTGAGGCACAAACTGCCGCTGAGCTCAGACCTCCAGAACTGCGTACAAGCCTACTGACTGAGAGAAGAACAAGCTGAGACTGGACCATCGCACTGAGGAGGGAATAACAAGCATCTGTGTTGGCCGCTTTGGAAGGGGGATAGTATTGGCAGAGTGAGGAATCGTGGAGAAAGAAAATGCTCAATCATAGATGATTGAGCTATTTCGGCTGATTAATATTTCTGTCTAGACTTGTGATTCCGGTGATTCAGTCCTATCTGTCGTTTGGGTAAATGGAGAGACTGAATAGGAGCCTGACTTATAAATGGTTGCATGCCAGACATTACCCGAAAATAGCAATTAGGCTATTTTCAGTGCACGACACTGGCACACAACTAAGTATAAATCACCCTTTGCTATTGTTTGTTGAGGTTGATAAGCTCATTTACAGTCTGATTAGCTCTGCACTCCATCTCATACAAATACCAAACTATAAAGTATTACTCAATTCTGTTGGTTTAAGAGATAGCGAGAGTCCGACGTGACAAGTGAAACCGCATACTGAAGCCCTGTGCCATTTTTCATTGTCCATAATAGCTCAAATAGAGCCATCATCAGTGGAAAAACCTAATACAACAGATTATTCTCTCCTCATTTTTGCCTTTCTTTCCTTTTCCCAATTTTCAATCTTTAGTTGATCTCCGTGGTGCCCGCCACCTGCTCACTTCCCAGCATTCCTTGCCTGGCATCCCAGTAGCCCTAAAACAATCCATTGACCTGCGCACATCCATGGACGGGAAGTACAAAGAGATTGCCGAGGTGAGTGCTTGACCATAGCAGACTCTTTGACTGTCTCTTTGACACTCTGTAGTGTACGATGGCTGATTTAAGCAGTCATGCCTGGCCCACTGTGGCCCAGAGTCCATTAGTTTGACTGAGACTGCAGTCACTTGGAACGGTCAAACTAATTTAAATTAGCTGGGTGAGACTATACACCTGGGGCAGCAGTGGCTCAGGTGGCCGGTAGAACAGCTGGATGGAAACCGTGAGGTTACCAGTTCGATCCCGGGTTCCCTCAGAGTTAGTGTCAAAGTGTCCTTGAGCAAGATGCTGAACCCCAAATTGCTCCCGATGTGCAGGTTGGTGCCTTGCATGGTTTCCTCCGCCATTGGTGTATGAATGTGTGTGTCATAGATGGTTAAATAAAGCTGAAGATAACATTCTGGGTCAGTTTCATTTAGGTGGCAGCATATTAAGTGGAGAGTCACCTAAATGAAACACACTGGGGCTCTGTTTCATTTAGGTGACTCCACTTAACAGTTGGCTTCAGGACATACCAAAATGTCTGCTGTGAATAAGATCTATTGTGCTCAACTGCCAAGTATTTTTCTCCCTCAAACCCAGTCGGTAAATATTGACAGACATGTTGAATGTGCTGTATTTGGAATCGTGTTTGTGTGCGAAGGAGCTGTTTTCACGCAGCCTTGCCGAGGGTGAGATGCTGCGCACTGCCCCCTATGAGTTCCCAGAGGACAGCCCCATCGAACAGCTGGAGGAGAAACGGCACCGCCTGGAGAGACAGATAAGCCAGGACATCAAGTAAGTGAGAACGGATAGGTCATGAGGGAATGAGGGGAACTACTGTATGTAATATGTCAGCCTTTGCGACACAGCTTGAACTCTGCATTCTCAAGGATTGATCTTAAAACAAATGTTGGCGACCCCTTAGTGAACTCTTCCCCTCCGCCCGCAGGTTTGAGCCTGATATCCTTATACGAGCCAAACAGGAGTTCATGAAAACCGACAGCGATACAGACCTAGAGTAAGTAAAGACCTACCCTTTCGTCTTACAATGACAATGAACTCGTTCTTTATGTCTTCATATCTAAATAACTACCAGCCTGGGAAGGAATACTGTGTTTGTATCTAAATGATATGCTCTATCTTATCAGATATATGAAAGTGGAGAGCCAATACCCTGACCTGCAGGAGAGAGAGCCAGAGGGGGAGTACCAGCGAGTTAGCATCTCTGGGGAGGAAAAATGTGGGGTAAGTCATCCTGGCAGTCGCCTTTCTCACTTCACTATATATTGTGTAGAAAGACTTGCGCACACCTAAGAAGTTTAAAAGCAGGTGCGTAGGCAAAATCAAGTAGACGATCTCAACAATAAAAGATAAGCCTGCCTGCACACTGCCACTTGCACGGTCAGGAGTGAAGTTTAATTATGAAGCAATGTTTCCGTCAAGTAGACCTTCCTCTAGGCATCAACTAGCCTTCTAGAATCTAGACTAGACTAGACTAACCCTAAAACAAGTGTCTGCGTAAAAATAATAATCACATGTGTCAACTTTCAATCTTTCTCTCTTTCAAAAGGTTCCCTTCGTAGACCTGCTGGATGCTGCCAAGTGTGTGGTGAAGGCCCTCTTCATAAGGGAGAAATATATCGGTGTGTCACTGCAGAACTTCTGCAGGACCACCGCCCGTTGCCTTCAGGAGCTCAGCGAGAGACCTGCAGACATGGGTCTCTATGACGAGGAGCTCAAAGAATCAAAGAATGCCAGTATGTACACACGCACGCACGCACGCACGCACGCACGCACGCACGCACACACACACACACACACACACACACACACACACACACATATACAGTACATAAACACATCAATTTAAGGATAACTTTTTAATGTGCATGTGGAATCATTGTTGATGGTAAAAAATTTAAACTCTGTCTGTCTGTTTCTTCCTACTTCAAATGTGTTCCTCTGCCACCCCCTGATATCAGGATATACCACTAGGTGGCGGCAGTATGCTACTGTAGGCTGCTTCATTTCACTATGCGTTGCACTATGGCAATACAGAGAACATGAATAGGTATTGTGGAAATTATAGACATGCCAACCTTAGTAGAAAATCTGTGTAGTGTTCAATTAACCACGTAAACCCTATATTAGTCTACATACTTACCCAGGGCTCTATACTAGGTCTGCTTGTATTTCCCTCTACACTAAATCCTTTAGCTGAAATTAGCATTACAAGTTAACACTTTGTGTTGTGAGCTTGTAGATCTTACATTCTTGTTAGAATAAGGACATTAGGCTTCATGTGGTTGAGGACACACAGATGGACAAATGATGGCCACTGGCAGGCACTTTGTGTTGTACTCTTCACCACAGCGTAGGCTTAAACAATGGGTCTGATTGCAGTGTCCAAATATGAAGACATCTGTCCACACTCATAGACTTCACAAGCCATCTGGTAAACAGCCATCAACAGATTGTCTCAATGTGCAGGTTGTGGTGACAATGACACTTTACAAATGATGCTCTCCCACCTCGTTCAATGCCGTCACACATGGTGTGACATTCTGTCTTTTCTCAGATGCCACCGTGCACCCACCTGTTTCCGCAACGCATCCCTATGAGAACCAAGACCCTGCCAGCATGCCACCTGACACGGGATATGGCTGCAAGATGGTGAATGGTGTGGTACATGTGTACACTGCAAAGAGCACAATGGATAAGTGAGATACAGCACTTTATCATTGATTGGTTGATTGGTTGTTTGGTTGATTGGTTGATTGATCGATCGATTGATTGATTCATTGTATCTGTACTGTCCTGCTGCATTCAGGAGCCCACGCATAACACACCCATATCTCACAATGCAACCTGTGCTGCAACAAATACCAAATTAAACAAATTATGTTGTAATTTCATACCATTCGATGAAGGTGCTGTACTTAATACCCAGCATACACTAGGATGCTGGGAGTGTAGTGAACTCCCTTCATCTGTGATTTGTTACCAAAAAGGTGTCTTCTGCTAAGGTTTTGTGTTGGTTTCAGGAGCACGGAACTGGACATTCCTTATCCAGATTTACAGGAATACATCGCTGACACGAACGTAATGATGGCCCTCATCATCAATGGACCAGTGTGAGTTTCTACTTTGATTTTAAGACGGACAGGAACATTACAGCAAAGTATAGATTCAATATAAACTGAGGGTATTTCACAGAAGGATGTTGAAATGGGCATACAGCACAATGTAGATTACACATCAGCAACAGTTATTTCACGTCTTAAACCCTATATACTTTGTAGACCAGAGTTTGGCATAGAGTTCTACACAATGCATCTGTGGCCCTGCATAAGAATCAAAGATTAAGGAGGCTGTTTTCTATGCATGCATGATGTGGTTGCCCCGCTGCCACAGGAAGTCCTTCTGCTATCGCCGACTACAGTACCTCAGCTCCAAGTTCCAGATGCACATCCTGCTGAACGAGATGAAAGAGCTGGCAGCACAGAAGAAAGTCCCACATCGAGACTTCTACAATATCCGGAAGGTGAGCTCATTAGTAATTTATACTGGATGTAATTAGAAGGTTTTTCGATGTCTTGTAAGTATCGGATTTTCTTCACATTTGAATTGCATATTGCTTTACTATTTTTCACTTAAGTTTGTATTCATTTTTTCAACGAATGCAACATGAAGAAAATAAAAAAGTCGACATTGCGTATGAAAATGTGCATATTACATCATACACCATTTTCCGTTGTTCCTCATCCCCCCATACCCTTAGTCTTTATGTTCGGTCTTAGAGATTGTCAATTTCAACCATAAAAAATGTTTTGCCTATAATAACATGCCCATAATAGGGATGACACTGATCACCTTTGGTCTGGAATGGTTTCCAGGTCGACACACACATCCATGCCTCGTCCTGCATGAACCAGAAGCACCTGCTGCGTTTCATTAAACGGGCCATGAAGAAGTATCCTGCAGAGATTGTCCACGTGGAGAGAGGCAAGGGCCAGACACTCATGGAGGTGTTCGATAGCATGAACCTCACAGCCTTTGACCTGAGTGTGGACACACTTGACATGCACGCAGTGAGTGAAACACCATGACAAATGGGTCCCATTTTCTTTCTTTTTTATGTTTTCTTTTGTGGCTTTTGCCTTTATTTTATATTTTTTATGGAGGGATAGACAGGCTGACAGGAAATGGGGAGATAGATGGGGGGGGGGGGGGGTGACATGCAGTAAAGGCCGTCGGGATCGGGAGTCGAACCCGCAGCACACTGCCAGACTGGATGGTGCCTGGAACACTGAGCCACGGCCCAGGCCACATGTGTCCCATTTTTAAGCAGTAATGCCCTGCTGAAATGACAGGTAGTGATTTGATGTGACAGGGGCAACAATAAAAGAGAGAACATTGTAGTGAATCACGGATTTGTCAATGTCTTCATAGGACCGCAACACCTTTCATCGCTTTGACAAGTTCAATGCCAAATACAACCCCATTGGCGAGTCGATATTGAGAGAAATCTTCATCAAAACTGACAACCATGTCGAGGGGAAATACTTCGGTCACATTGTCAAGGTAATCACTGAATGCATATAATAACATAAACACTCCCTTGTCACAGCCTTCAGTCAGTTATAGTAAGGGCATTTTATCAGGTATTTGACAAATCTGGGAACTAAATCGTTACCAAGAAATTTCTTCACCAATGTGTTTCTAAAGGTGTCTAATAACATGTACTAAAAGTTTGAAATTCAACTCCTGTGGGAAATTGAGTTATTAGCATAATATGCATAATATGCCCATAACATCCTATATAAGGCAAAAAAGTCCAAATTTCATAATTCTTTAAGTAGCATGTGACATATGAAACTAGGGTGATTGCATGATTCTGAATCCATTCCAAGCATTAGTTTTGCACAAAAAACACTCCTTGGGCTAAATTAGGCCATATCCACTTGACCAAATGTGCTGACCTCATCACGTTTGTGTGGCCGTTTTCCTCCCAAGGAGTGTTTTTTGTGCAAAACTAATGCTTGGAATGGATTCAGAATCATGCAAACACCCTAGTTTCATATGTCACATGTTACTTAAAGAATGATGAAATTTGGACTTTTTTGCCTTATATAGGATGTTATGGGCATATTATGCATATTATGCTAATAACTCAATTTCCCACGGGAGTTGAATTTCAAACTTTTAGTACATGTTATTAGACACCTTTAGAAACACATTGGTGAAGAAATTTCTTGGTAACGATTTAGTTCCCAGATTTGCATAGATTTCTCTTACTAGCACAAGTTATTTAAGAGTTTTGGAGGTTATACTGTACGCACCACATATAATTCTATATTTTAGCTAAATATTCCATAACACTGGATTTACAGTGTTCTTGCGCCCTCTGCTGACCATGACTTCTAATTGCATTTCAGGAAGTTATGTTTGACCTGGAGGAGAGCAAATACCAGAATGTCGAGCTCAGGCTGTCCATCTATGGCCGCTGCAGAGATGAGTGGGACAAACTGGCCACATGGGCTGTCAAACATCAAGTCTACTCAGACAACGTTCGCTGGCTTGTGCAAGTGCCAAGACTTTTGTGAGTATCCCTCGTTCTACATTTCAATCACCATTGAAACAACTTATTTTATTTGCACATTTGTCCTTTGCTCTCTGTTCTACACCGCACAACCTGGTTAAAATGTAAAATTACGCTCGCTCTCTCTTTCACAGTGATGTCTATCAAGCCAAAAAGCAGCTGGGTAACTTCCAGGAGATGTTGGAGAATATCTTCATGCCCCTGTTTGAGGTTACAGTCAACCCAGGCAGCCACCCAGAGCTGCACCTCTTCCTTCAGCATGTGAGGAACGCTTTGCTCTAAGTCCCTTGAAATACTCTTTTACTTTACTTTATTCATTTATTTCGAAGGGGACAAAGCATATTAATTGACATTACAAAGAAATGCAATGTACATACACCAGATTTAGCAAAGATGCTAATTTTCATCCGCAGCCCCCACAAAAAACATAAAAACGAAACAGGCAAGCAGTGAAGCACATTAACAGGTGATCAATCATGTACCCTAATTGCTGTATTTTATGCATAATTCTTTGCTGTCCATTCAGGTAGTGGGCTTTGATAGCGTGGATGATGAGTCCAAACCTGAGCACAATATCTTCAACCAGGACAGTCCTCTGCCAGGCAACTGGACGGGGGAGGACAACCCGCCATACTCTTATTACCTCTACTACATGTATGCTAACATGACTGTGCTGAATCACCTGCGTCGGTATGTATTTTCACCTTTAACTGGCTCTCCTAATGTTCTTTTTGTTATACAGTACAATCCTTAATTTAACTCGACAGTGTATCTGTATGGAACCAAAACCATGGAACCAAATGGAGCCATCCATTTGATTCCATGTTCACACTCTCAGAGTTACAAATTCATAAATTAAGACTGAGGATTTGACTTTGTACAGTTCTTCTGTACCTTTTTCTTTACCTTTAATTATCTATTATATTGTCTGTAACAGATGAAACTATGAGACTTTACACTGGTTTGACATCAGAGATTAGGCTTATGGTTTATTTGTATAGCATGCGGGAGACAGCGATAAAACTGTACCAAACTGTCCTCCAGAAAATAAATAATGTTTAAACGTTAAAATTAATTCTTGCGTGTTCCTATACTCACTCTGTATTACCTCTGTTACGTACCCCTAACCTCAGGAAGCGGGGATTCCACACACTTGTGCTGCGTCCACACTGTGGGGAGGCAGGGCCCATTCATCACCTGGTGTCAGGTTTCATGCTATCGGAGAACATCTCCCACGGCCTGCTTCTCAGGAAGGTATGACCTCACCTTCACAAGAGCTGCTTTACTCTCCCACACAAGGGAGAACGTATTACTGCAGGACATTGTGTCGAAACTTGAATATATAGAGGCGGCCTTAACTTGAATGATTCTATTCTGAAATTATTTGAGTAACCTTTCAAGAAAAGGCAGTGGTGGAAGACCGAAGAAGCACTTTTGTTTTTTGTAGGATATGAACCCAGGGTATCATAATGCATATTTGTATGAACAGTGTTCGCAACTTCTTTCTTGCCTCCAGGCTCCTGTACTACAATATCTGTACTACCTGGCCCAGATTGGAATCGCCATGTCCCCCCTCAGTAACAACAGCCTGTTCCTCAGCTACCATCGCAACCCACTTCCAGAGTATCTGTCCAGAGGCCTCATGGTCTCTCTGTCGACTGATGATCCCCTGCAGTTCCACTTCACCAAGGCTCGTGCACCCTCTTTACCCTCTTTACTTTATTATTAATAATAATAATAATAATACGTTCTATGCTTAGTTCTATGTCCTTAAAAGTTCATCAGTTTGCATTACAGTATGTTTATGACAGGCCTTTCTTTCACCTTTATTTATTCAGGGAAGTCAATTGAGAACCAGCTCTTTTTTACAATGATGCCCTGATTACAGAGTAACATAGCCTATAGTTGTACTTGTGTACATAACCTGACAACCCACAGTGCAAACTAATAGTGAGGCCGATTCTAAAAACGCCTTTTAAAACCTAACCTAAGGTTTCTGAAAACCTTCCAATTGTTATTCGAAAATTAAAAAAATAAATGTTGGTACATGTATATAGCAATAACTAATGAGACAAATGTAAAACAACCTATAGGTTGCACCAAGTCTATGTTAAGTGCTGTAGGAGCACCCTGCAAAAACACGTTTTCTGAGGTATAACCACTAAATTGGGGAGAAAAGGGTGTAAAATAACTGGCTACTTGAAAAAATAAAACATTACATACCTTTTGTTGTTAGGGTTTAGTACAATAGGACCCAAAAGCAGAACTCAGAACCAGCTGGATACAAACTCAGGTATTTATTCAACCTTAATTCACAAAACCGGTGAAAAAGCAAAAATAGGCTTGGGGGCTGTGTTGGGCTATGTTGGGCTGGTCGGCAGGCAGGCAGCAAGCGTAGAACACTGGGGGCACAAGGAGACGAGGAATTAGAATTATGTTGATCGCAAGCAAAAAACATTGGCAAGGGCTGGAGTGAAGAGCCAGGGTTTTTATCAGCTGGGCTTGATGAGGAGATGACCCCAAGGTGTGCAGTTCCACAGGAAGTAGATTGCACGTCACAGCGCAGGAAGCCAGTCACACGCCCATGCCAGACCATATAGGAAAAAGGGAAAAAAACAGAAACACAGCAGAAAAACAGCTGTATATTTATTCTCAGTGTGATTTTAATATTACATTGCAGGAGCCCTTGATGGAAGAGTACAGCATTGCAGCCCAGGTGTGGAAGCTGAGCTCCTGTGACATGTGTGAGCTGGCCAGGAACAGTGTGCTAATGAGTGGATTCTCTCATAGGGTACAAGATTACAACTTCAGACTCACATCATATAACAACGGCTTGTCACAGAATGTTTAGAGATCGGTCCCTAGTGATTATTATGACGAAGGCAGTAAAACCTGCACATTATGCGGATACACATTTTTCTTTTCTTTTTTGTCAAATAGGTTTTTATTGAGAACAGATTATAAATTGTTGTAGATTAAACATTGTGATATGAATTACATTTTTCTTGGACAAAAAAGAGAAAGAAAACCCTCAGCCCTCCCACCCATACTGCTCAGTGACATGCTGATACACATTTAGTGGCCTTATGAAACGTTGTCCACTAAACAAGTGTAGGAGCAGCAAATTGTGCCGGTTATTTGTCTTTTATTCATGGTATTCTTCAACTCCGCACCTGTAAAGTGCTCTTCTTAAGAGCAATGCACCACCCTGTTGGAGGAGTTGCACACAAAGCACAGATGTCACATTTGTTTTCCCAATCATACAGTAACAACCCCCCCGCCCCTTCCCACTGTACAGTTTATTCTACTAATTCTACAACCATTCTAGAGATCTGATCTATTTTATTTCTTTGTCAGGGAAATTAAGTGATTATAAATATTTTGTCAAACAAGCCTTCCTAGTCTATAGTCTATTACTTTGCAGCTATAATTGACATGAAATATCTATTGTGTGTATTTCTCATCTCTTCTCTATCAGTTTAAGAGCTACTGGCTTGGTCCACACTATATCAAAGAGGGCCACGAGAGCAACGACATCAGGCGCACCAATGTCCCTGACATCCGCGTGGCGTACCGTTACGAGACCCTGTGTGAGGAGTTGAATTTGATCACACAAGCCATCAGCACAGATGAGCTGGAGACCATCGAGGAAGAAGAGAGTCTGTATATGCGAGCTGTACCGGTAGAGAAGTGAACTTTGATAGGATTTGTAAACATACGGTGTAGTACTAGACGGGTACCCATATGCGTTGTTTGGATTATTGTGAGGTGGAAATAGATATAATAAGGTACTTGGAGGCCACCAGCTCAGTGGCAGTGGCAGTGTCCGCCCTGAGACTGGGATTTCTGGGTTCAATTCCTGGCCGAGTCATACCAAAGACTATAACAAATGTTACCCAATGCATGGCTCCCTGCTATTCAGTTGGATCGTTTGGATAGTATATTTCTTCAGTGCAATAAACTGGGCAACGCTGGGTACCTGCTAGTTATATACAGGTATCTCACCTTTGGAAGAAAATGTTTGAAGACACAAAAGACTGTGAAAGTCACTAGTGTGAGTGATAAGAGAGAGGATATAGCCTAAATTTGAAGAGGTGTATATGCCACCCATGGTCTTCACTTTGTTTTGTATTTTTGGTTTTATTTATTCTTATTGTCACAATGTTCATTGTGATTTCAGTCTCAGTCTTTCAGTCTCAATCGATTTATGTAAAAGCGATCATATTCTTGGTAAATGACCACAATCCATCTGTTTCTGTATAAAGTGGTAATTTGGTGATTCCAAATTGCCCTATCTTCACCCCATTTTAATAAAAATGACAGACCTAATATCACACTGAATGGCTATCAAAGCAAAGATAATCAGGGACACATTTATCAGTAAGCATAAAGAAGCTGCAACCAGGGGTGGAAAGTAATGACTCCAGTAAAATATTGAATACAGGATTTTGCTTGTAACAGAATTTCTACATTTCTACATTGTGGTATTGTTACTTTAAAACCACTGGCTGCAATTATTGTCAGTTAAAGTCAGGTAAAATATAGTAGATGGTGATACAGTAATTTTAAAATCAGTACATCATCCTGCCAACAGCTGTTGTAGGCCAAGGTTACTTGACATGCCAATACACTAAAAAGAATCACGCTTAAATACTGTACAGTTGGAGGCCATCGATATTGTCCTTTTCTTTTTGCTGAGGTTTGCGTGATCTGCGCAAAAGGACAGTTAACCCATTTTGGGCGGGAACCCCTTTTGGTGTTTTAAACATTGTTATAATTTAGCTATTGAAAAATAGCAGATCTACAAGCTCATAGCGCGCCACCGAGTGGCGCGCTACGAGCTTTGTAGGTCTGCTATTTTTGAAAAATCGTGAAAATATTTATTTCAGAAAACTGGAGGATTTAGAAGGATTTTTTAAAATTTTGAGGTCAGGCCTAAATGGGTCAAATGATAAGGGACAATATCGGTGGCACCCAACTGTACATCAGAAAGTTAATCAAAATTAAAACGTACCATTATCTTTTACTAAGGTTGACTAAAACGGTAACTGACCACAGGACAGTATCTCAAATTGGACGGCAGGTAGAACCATCATTGCAATAATTCAAACTGGTTCCATTAATAACAGCCTGCCAACAGCTGGTCATTATGTACAACTGTTCTTTCACTGTGTTTATGGCGTTCTAATTGGGTGGCATGAAGCCACTCTACTGTTTGTTTTTTGTGCAATGCTGCTACTATATTGGCATAGACCGATTGGTAGTAATTAAATATAATAACTTTATCATCTTGTCACATGCTTTTTTATTATTGTTGTTGCTATGTCTGAACGCTGTGCCCTGGGCTGTGTATCTGATTGCAGCATGTGGGCTATCATTGCAGTTCAACATGTCTTTGTCAACTACACAGATATGGTTGAAAGCCGAATCAAACCCATTTTTGATCCATAGCACAGTGAATAAGGCATGCATGATCTATTAGAACTTGTTTCAATAAATAAACAAGGTCAACCACTGTCACAACCCTGAAGGGACATTGTCACTGTTCCATTATTAAAACCTTTCCTGAGACATTTGAAAGGATCACAGTTTTTGTTTTGTTATTTGGAATTTATTATAAATACTTAATAAGCATTATGTTCTCCCATTGATTTATTTTTGTGCTCAGTGATATATTGTTTTTTTTCTTTTGTAACATAATGTTTAAAAGAAAATAATAAACATGATCTTTAAAGTTGCAGTCATTTCTATTGTATGTTAACAGGGGTGTAGCTAAAAGAGGGAGGGAGGTGGGCAAAGCAGCCTGGCTGCAGAGGATGGTTGGTTGGATAAAATCAGTGGTGGAAAACGTACTAATATGTTTTACATGAGTAAAAGTAGCAATACTATAATTTAGAACTACTCCGTTACAAGTAAAAGTCCAGAATTGAAAATGTACTTGAGTAAAAGCACAGTATTGCCATTAAAAGTACCAAAAGTAAAAGTACTCATTGTGCAGAATGTCCCATTTCAAGTTTTCAAATGTATAATAATCTTTTGAAAATAGCAGCCTATACAATTTGTTGCTTTGCTAGTAACTAAAGTTTTCAAATAAATGTATTGGAGTAAAAGTGCAATATTTGCCTCTGAAATGTGGTGGAGTAGAAGTAAAAGTACTTACAATTGGAAATACTCCAGTAAAGTCAAAGTAGCCTACCTCTAAATTGTACTTAAGTACAGTACTTTCGTGGAGTCAGGTTAGTACTTTCCACCACTGGATGAAATAAACTAATATCAAAATCTTGTTTGACGATCCACAATTAGCATACGTAAATTATAGGAGACATTTTAGGAAAAAAAGACCAGACTGCTTATTGTGGATATGCCAACTCCAGTCTCATCACTGGACAGTGGACACCAACTGTGTGTGTGTGTGTGTGTGTTTGTGTGTGTGTGTGTGTGTGTGTGTGTGTGTGTGTGTGTGTGTGTGTGTGAGATCACTGTGAACAGAGGCTACATTGTTTTCATTATCTGCCCGATAATGTGCCACTTGACCAGAGGGTCAGTGTGTGTGAGTAGTTTACAAAATGAACTCTAGTTGGTCTAGATTTTATACTGGCTTGGCTAGAGTAGCTCTGGGGATTATGCTGCATTCACTAAATCGTGAATAATACTAAAATCTGCACAAATAAGTGCGAGTTTTCACATTTGACCTTTGCCTTTCACTTTCATTGTATTACACTTTCAACATCAAGTTCAAGGAGTTTGAGTTCAAAGGTCACTGGTTAGCTGCCCATGGACAGGCAAATCTCATGCCAAAGATTATGTTTTCAAGTAGTTTAGCCTTTAGCGGCCAAACACTGAAACACATTGACCAACTTTGAACTATTTGCACTGGCAGCAAAACCGGGGTTGGCTTTATCATCATCAAACTACAGATTATATTATATAATCTGTATTTCGCCAGACCATAGTACACGCCCACCTTCGCGGACTCTTTAGCAGGCTTCCCTCATTGGCTGTTGAATTGAGTACACTACTTCCATACAGTGATTCTCTGCAGGCTGCAGTTAGGTTGTGGATTGAATTAGGAACGGTTCTCTTTTTGTGTTTTGGACTGGACAATTTTCTACAATGACAAAGACAATGAAGCTGGCTTACTGGGACATTCGTGGGGTAAGGAATGCGATTTGTATTCATAACAAAGTCAAAATACATGCCTTCTTTCAGCAAAATTGCGATTCTGTCTGCGAAACACCGGGGTTTGCGTGCACCTGTTCGTTCAATGTTAAAGCTCGCTTAAAATCAGTCTACCTTTCATTTATAGATTGGGTTTGTTTGGTGTACTGTAGACAGTGTAGTCTGTGTGCACACATCGCTGATTTTAGGAGGATGAGGTTCCAAACGGGGCTAAACTGAATGTTAGCCCCTATCCCTCAGTCCCTACCCTCCTTACAGTTTTTGTATTGAGTTGTGCTTGAAATGTACTGTAATTCTTCAAACTGTTAATACATACTTCATTCAAACTCTTAATCTACGTTTAGTAGGCTACACTCATTCTGGAGCTACTCATTCTGGAGCTACAGAATGAGTGTAGGGACTGAGTGATGTGTGCAGAGCAGACTGTGCACGCTGCACTCAGTGCACCGTGTGCAGACAAATAGCTATGAGTCTGAACAAAGGTGCCGGTAACTGGATTGTTTACGTGTCGTATAGGGAAAGAGCGAGGTGACGTAAAGATCGACCCCGCACAATAGGAATATTCAAACATATATTTTAATGAGGTAGTGAAATGAAGATTCGTCGAGTTTTGTGTGTGTGTGTGTGTGTGTGTGTCTTAAATGTGCGTATGGTTTTGAGTTGACTATGTTGTTGATGATGCACATATTTTCAACTGGACATGAAGTTCTCTTTTGAGCAAACAATAGAATGAATGTGTGCCACAGACAGTCACAGGGCCAACCATTATGCAAGCTTTCTCAATCATTCCATTCAAGTCCATAAAACTACCCTACCTAACTGAAATTTAGAGTTGTGTGCAGTCGTGATGATGACAATCTCATTTTAAATGTGATTGGGAACTACAGGAGCCGGTTGACCATAAGGTCAGTGAGCCTGAGTGAGTGGGAGATCAGTGGTCCTGAACCAAGACTTCTCCCACAAAGAACAATGAACATCTTTAGCTGGAAAAGGCCCTTGTTCATTGTTCTCATTTTAAAGCAGAGATTATACTTTTTACATTGACCCAGGGTGCATGGGTTGAATCAGAAGATTATATTATGATTTTATTCTATCATACTAATAAACATACTTATTTACTTAGTCAGGTATGGGATGCAAACTTGTTAGCAGTCTCACTGAGCAGTACTATGCAGAAAGTTAAAATGTAAACTTGCTTGTCATGAAGGTGGGTGTGTGTTTGAATGAATGAATGAATAACATCCAGTCAATGTTTGAGGAGTCTGTTCTCAGGCAAGCACAGATAATATTGTCATATCCTTTTCTAATTCTGCACTCTACGTACAGTATGAGCGCTAACTTATAACTAGTTGCGTGCTGCGTCAAGCATAAAAATAGCAGATCTACAATCTTGTGACACATGTTGTGAGCTTGTAGATCTTTTCGGTGCAAAACACCGGGGCACAAGAAGTATGAATCAGGCTTTACCCGTCCCTCTGGCAGATGATACCCCAATCTAAACAACACAAGTATTTGTGTCTTGGCTTTGTGCCGACCTTAATACAATTTTTAGATAATGTTGCTTGAGAGGCTGGTTGTGTAATATGTATAATTTGAAATTATGATTTGCTACGTAGGCCTAGGCTGTGTCTGTGCAGCATGTGAGTGAGTCCAAGAAAGAATTCCCCACAGGGACAATAAAGTATATTGTAGCATATCGGTCGGATATGACTAACCAGTTTCTCCTTATACAGCTTGCCCAGCCTATCCGCTTGCTGCTGGAATACACTGGCACAAAATATGAGGACAAGTTCTATGTCTGTGGTGAAGGTACATTAACTTATTCCACTACCAAAAATACTACTTTGGATGATGGTGTATATAAATCAAGCTTCTACTTTGTGCAATGCTTTTGTCTCACACAGCTCCAAACTATGATAAAAGTTGCTGGTTTGATGAGAAGCAGAAACTTGGGATGGATTTCCCAAATGTAAGACATCTGTATCTACCTTTTTATTTTAAATTTGATTACAGTTGAAAAGTGGTTGTGGCAATGACTAATAATTATCTGTTATTTTACCATAGCTGCCCTATCTTGAGGATGGTGATAGGAAGATAGTTCAGAGCAATGCCATCATCAGATACATTGCTCGCAAGAACAATCTCTGTAAGTAATCTGTTGAGAATTCTACAAGCTGTCTACACTGTGTGTGTTGATCATTAAATGACATAATCACAGAAGAGGGGACTAGTCTTTCCGTAGCCTGGGAGGCATACCATTTTCAGGTTTCTGATCCGGTCAAAACCAAACCTGAACCAGTGTTACCCAAAGTAATTCCCTGCATCATAATTTTAGGGCCTACACAATACAACCTTTGATACAGTGTAGTATAGCTTATTATATGAATAGTTTATTTGCTATATCAAGCTGCTATTCCATCTCGTAGCAACTGCCGAGATTAACCCATTTTGACCTGAGATCAGATTCTAAAAATGTCTTCTACATCCTGACAGTTTTCTGAAAAAGCTATGTTAAGCTTTCAATAGCTAAAGCATAACATAATGCTAACACCAAAAGGGGTTCCCGCCCAGAATGGGTTAAACTAGTAGTTATACTCGCTCGATTCAGCATTTAAATGGGGAAAGCAGTGCCGAAAAACCGGAACCCTTCAACTGGAACATTTTTTTTGTATTATTAAAAAAAAATCACATTCATAGCCTAGACCGGATCACAAAGGCCATTTTGGAACGCAGACCAGGGCGCCAAGGGCGGCTTTCCTCCAAGGTGGAAAGTCTGGTGACGCAAGGTTAGTTTTTCCGCTCTAGTTTATTCTATTATTGACCCAGACAAAAGAAACGCTGAGAGGGAGGTGGGTGGGTGAGTGGGTTGGATTGACCCAGACAAAAGGAACGCTGAGCGGGAGATTGGGTGCATTTGGTAAATTGTTCATTTTACATAGCGCTTTTATCCAAAGCGCTTTATAGATTGTGCATTACATTCACCCATTCACACACACATTCATACATCGATGGCAGAGGAAACCATGCAAGGGACCAACCAACCTGTTCATCGGGAGCAATTAGGGGTTCAGAGTCCTTTTCTTTTCTTTTTTTAGCAGGGTGGGTGAGTGGTTTGGATTGACCCAGACAAAAGGAACACTGAGAGGGAGAAGGGTGGGTGAGTGGGTTGGATTTGATCTTCAGCTCGGCAAGGGTACACGTTGTTCCCAAGATGGGGGACTTAAACTTCACACTACGTTTAGGTATGATTGTCTAGGAGGCACAGCCGCACACATGGGGAATGTGATGCACAAAAACAATTTCACACATTAAAACCATGACATGCAACACACGCATGCATACATGTGCATAAGCTTTTAGAATTAGGATTTCATTGTCTTCACTGAACCTCTCTTTCAACTCATTCAATGATAGGTGGAGAAAGCGAGGAGGAGAAGGTGCGAGTGGACATCTTGGAGAACCAGGCGATGGACTTCCGTAATGGCTTTGTCATGATGTGCTACACTGACTTTGTAAGACACAATCTTAGTCATCTAAATTGTCCACACCTTTTCTTCTTTCTATTTTTAATATAAATATAATGTAATTGGATATCGGTCATAATTTCAATATTTTGCATCTCTAAAAAGCATATATATAATTTCTTTGCTTTGGAACTGCATCAACACTGATCTCACTTTCTTTGATACCAGGACACGATTAAACCAAAGTACCTGGAGAAGCTCCCTGGCTTGCTGAAGCCGTTGTCTGTGTTTTTGGGAGAACGGAAGTGGTTTGCGGGTGACAAGGTGCTTTTATTTTCCTAAACCCACTGGAAGGTTTCCTGTCATGATTTAGCATTCCTTGTTTAATTTTACATTCATGTTCATGTGTTTTCTCTCAGATCACTTTTGTGGACTTCGTCATGTATGAGCTATTGGACCAGCACAGAATGTTTGCACCTAAATGCCTGGATGACTTCAAAAACCTCAAAGATCTTTTGGACCGTTTTGAGGTCAGACATTCATTCACTCTCTGAAACATATATTCACATACATCACATACAGGGATTTCACTCAGGAAAATGGAAATTAATACACTTTGGGCCTTGTATGAATGTGGAAAATATAGAACTCTACTCACTCATTAGAACTATATCCATTTCTATTGACAACTTATATATCAAGTCTAAATTCCTATCACAATCTTAGATAAAAGGTTAATGGAGAACTTTTGCAATGTGAGCTGGTATGTCAGCTGTTCTCGGCACACTACCGTTGCGGTAAGTGTCTCGCTAGGAGCATCTCACCAGCCAACACACAAGGGGGTTGAATGAACAGAAACCAACACTTCCAAAAACACCAGGTTTGGGGATCTGTTGGGAATTGATGAAACCGGCACTACAGTCTCAATGTTTGTAAACAAATCTGTCTATATAGAGGAGCATTGTATAAATGTTATTTCCTGTAGATAAATCTAAGGAGCAGTAGTGTTCCTATATTTATGCTGTGTGCACACGGTTCATATCCCATGATAACCCGGTCCATCCAAATCCAGACTTTGATGTCTTCTTCAGGTCTTATGTATCGGTGTAAATGTTGGTTAATAATATAATGACAACCTATTTTAAAGGAGTTACTCCTTATTTACAGCAGCATCATATTGAACAAATGAATGTTTCAATGCAGATCATTGGAAAGGGATGGTCAAATCAATGTCCTGTCACAGTCTACATCAACAGATACCATGCCCAGGCGGTGGCGTAACCGTCTGGGCACCCGACTGGTAATCCAGTCGCAGTGTGCCGCGGGTTCGACTCCCGAGCCCGACACGGCCTTTGCTGCATGTCTTCCCCCATCTCTCTCCCGTTTCCTGTCAGCCTACTGTCTGTCCCTTCAAAAACCAATAAAAGGCGTACGCCGCAAAAAAATATCTAAAAAAAAACAGATACCATAAATGACCAAATGAACCCCATGACACAACACAAGAGCCAATGCCAGAGCTGGATCTGCATTCTGCACTCCGTCACCTCAAATCTGCATCCCTATCGATGAAAGGGTGAAGAGAATTCACACACCAACATTGTTAACAGTTTTAATGCCGGGATTAAACTATGTTTAACGTGTTTCAGGCTTCACTGCCATGTTTTAAAAGGCCCCATTTACACTGGCAGACAAATCTAGCCTGAATCAGATCTGTGCCACATCGAGATTGAAATCCGATTGGTGTAAATGAGTCTTAACATGTCACATGACTCAAAAAATAGGAATTAAAAAAATTCCAAAAAGGTAGCACATCCAAAAATTAAATAAATGGCGGACAAAGTACTCACATTTCCATTTAGTTATTGGCACACACCCAAAAATAACGCTTAACACGTTTCGGCTATGCAGCCTTCATCAGAGCATGGCATTGGCGATGCAGCCTTCATCAGAGCATGTCACATGACTCATTTAAACCAATCCGATTCCAATCTGGATGTGGCTCAGATCAGATTCAGGCTGGATTTGGCTGCCAGTGTAAATGGGGCCCTTTTGAAGAGCCACTGCGCTGACCACTGAGTTGCTTGTCATGAAAATCCACTTTAAAACGGTGTAATCGCTTGTCGTTCAAACATATTCCAAAGTGCTGACCACAACAACAGAATGGAGCAGGAAGCGCTTCGCACCGCTCCACCCCCACAGTTGTAATGAACTGGGACTCCATTTCCCTTAAAACACATACTGTACATTTGTTCTCCTTAGGTGTGTGTCAGCTCTCTTTGGATGATGTCTTTCTTGGCTGTGGCAGAAAGGTGTAGTGGTTGTTCAATGTTCAGCTAACTTTCACAAGTAACACATTTGCTTTGTTAAATAGGCTTTGGAGAAGATTGCTGCCTACATGAAGTCGAGCAGATTCATGAAGACCCCCGTCAATAACAAAATGGCCAAGTGGGGAAACAAGAAAGAGTGAAGAACAAAGCATGCATGCTTTTGTAGGTCATTATTTCATTTCACAAGTGGAAGTACTTTGGAATTATTTGATATGTGCCCTGTTATGATACACATTTGTTAGTTCTACCCTGTTATGATACACAGCATTCGTCTTTTGCGTAAGTGATGTTAACTAGTTAAAAATGTAACTAGATATTAAAAGGTACTGTGTATCTTGTTTTTTTGTGGTGTGGGGGTTCTCAAACATGGTAGCCTAATTTGCAAATGATTGGCAGTTCCTTATTTGTTTTAAGATGTACAATTTGCCATTGTATTGATCTTTATTCTTTTTGAATAAAGAAATTGAAATTTCTTTGAAAAGGCTACTTGTGCTTTAATCATTTCTCTTGTCCAAGTCACAATTGGCAAATGAGAAGTCTGCGTTGCTTTGATATGTTTTTGCTGCTCAATTCACCACAAAATATACTAATATTTCCAGGGCTGACTGCCATAGTATATCATAAAAAAGTCTGATCAAATAAATGGCCATATGAATTTTGATTGGCCTGGTTTAGTCTCAATGTGATAGACAATTGAAATACCTTCTTCCAAAATTCTAACTAATCCAAGACAAATCATTTCAAGAGACCAAACTGGATGAGAAGATATGAGATATGTGTTTCACTGTTGGATAAGCAACCCCTCTCGTATAAAGACTGTCAGAAGGGACGTTATGTGTTTAATATGTTTTTATTCGCATCTGGAGCAGAAGACTAGTATGCACACAGACACACCTAGACACATAGCCACACAGACAAAAAGGCAGCAGTACACTCACAGACGGAACCGTATGCAATAACTGTATGATACTGTAAATATAACCGCATACAATAACTTATTTAGCGAGAGGAGTCAAACAAATTAACACTGAGTCACTAACATGCAAGATATCCCCAATGCACTCTCAAATGTATTTCTTTCAACAAACGATAGTAGAGATTAGATATATAACTGATATCAACATTGTGAACATTTTCTTGAAGTCTCCCAGGGGCTCCTGGGACTCCAGGGCCCTCACTGCGGGACGTCCCAGGTTCTTCAGGACAATCACTAGAACAGGTCCTCAAGGAAGCTGGACCTGGTGGAGGGTTGATAAGTGGAAGTGGATTGCTGCAGACCAAAGAGGAAGTATTAGTTGTATAAAGCAGGGGCGGACATTCAACCCGAAGACCTTTGAGCTGGTTAATCCCCGACTCCTTCGGGTTATTTTTTGTCACTGTACATTTGCAGATATATGTGAAATTTGTCCTCTGCATCTACCCAGCCTAATTATTAGGAGAAATATGCAGCATATACACAAGTATATATTTACACAGCCATGCATTACCGTATGTCCACAGCCAGAGTTGATTGTTGAATTGATGTCCTCAATTGTAGCTTGCCCTTCTTCCGAATCGTCAAAGTCCTCAATTGTAGGTTCCTCTTCATCTTCGTCAATCAGAGACAGGCTGGAAAAGAAAACACAAATCTGGCATCGATCGCTTGCTGACCACCCGAGTGCGGCGATACAGAGTCCATTTCCAGGTTGATTTATTCAGTTATCTCAATATGAAGAATTATTGTCCAAAATGACATATTATATTTGGAAATAATATTAAAAATGTTGGAATGACAATAATTGAAAACTGATAACAGATCATTTATAACACAGGCGTGAAACATTTTAGTGGTAGTAACTGATTTCATTCAAGACATTTCCAAGAAAGATAAACCAAGTGGCTAATGCCCCCTCTTACATTGTGAGCATGTGGGAGTCCAGATTGCTGAGGTCAGAGTCATGTTGTAGGCTCTGGGTATTCACATTGTGCATCAAGGACCTAAAAAACAACATGAATACACATTATTGTATCTAATAACAAATCATTTAATAGTGACGGCAAAGGGAGAGGCCGTTGTTAGTGAGGGAGGTCTGCCATTCTGTGGTGCAAAATTGAGGACGACAAAAGAAAGGGAGGCCGTTGTGATTGAACGCGAGGTCTGCCATTCTGTGCCGAAATTGAGGTTGGCAAAATAAAGGGAGAGGCCGTTGTGATTGAATTTCAATTTGAGGACAGAATTGGCACCAATGCCCATGTATGGCGCCAAGATTTTGTGCTATTGCCATTGAGAATGCAAGTGTGAATGGAGTTTCTAGGTGAAAGTGCTTTTTTGACATGCCAATATCTGCCATTGAGCCCCATTGTAAAATTCTCAAATTTGAAAGCACTATATTTCTAAAACTATGAAACATTTCAAAGATTCCTTTTCAGGCAAACATGTCCACCGTAAGATGAACCTAAGTAGGCTTGAATGGGGTTTCTAGGTGTAAGTATGTAGGACTAGTAGCATGCCAAAGTTTGTGCTATTGCCATTGAGAATGCATTGGGCGTTAAAGTTAAATAACTCAGAAACTACAAAACATTTCAAAGTAAAAAGTTCCAGCATGTGTCTCCACAGTAAGCTGAATTATAAAAAGTGTGAACGGAGTTTCTAGGTGAATGACTTTTTGACGTGCCATAGAGCTGCCATTGAGCCCCATTATAAATGTCTCAAATTTGAAAGCACTATATTTCTAAAACTATGAAACATTTCAAAGATTCCTTTTCAGGCCAACATGTCCACCGTAAGATGAACCTAAGTAGGCTTGAATGGGGTTTCTAGGTGTAAGTATGTAGGACTAGTAGGATGCCAAAGTTTGTGCTATTGCCATTGAGAATGCATTGGGCGTTAAAGTTAAATAACTCAGAAACTACAAAACATTTCAAAGTAAAAAGTTCCAGCATGTGTCTCCACAGTAAACTGAATTATAAAAAGTGTGAATGGAGTTTCTAGGTGAAAGTGCTTTTTTGACGTGCCAATATCTGCCATTGAGCCCCATTGTAAAATTCTCAAATTTGAAAGCACTATATTTCTAAAACTATGAAACATTTCAAAGATTCCTTTTCAGGCAAACATGTCCACCGTAAGATGAACCTAAGTAGGCTTGAATGGGGTTTCTAGTTGTACGTATGTAGGACTAGTAGCATGCCAAAGTTTGTGCTATTGCCATTGAGAATGCATTGGGCGTTAAAGTTAAATAACTCAGAAACTACAAAACATTTCAAAGTAAAAAGTTCCAGCATGTGTCTCCACAGTAAGTTGAATTATAAAAAGTGTGAATGGAGTTTCTAGGTGAAAGTGCTTTTTTGACGTGCCAATATCTGCCATTGAGCCCCATTGTAAAATTCTCAAATTTGAAAGCACTATATTTCTAAAACTATGAAACATTTCAAAGATTCCTTTTCAGGCAAACATGTCCACCGTAAGATGAACCTAAGTAGGCTTGAATGGGGTTTCTAGGTGTAAGTATGTAGGACTAGTAGCATGCCAAAGTTTGTGCTATTGCCATTGAGAATGCATTGGGCGTTAAAAGTTAAATAACTCAGAAACTACAAAACATTTCAAAGTAAAAAGTTCCAGCATGTGTCTCCACAGTAAACTGAATTATAAAAAGTGTGAATGGAGTTTCTAGGTGAAAGTGCTTTTTTGACGTGCCAATATCTGCCATTGAGCCCCATTGTAAAATTCTCAAATTTGAAAGCACTATATTTCTAAAACTATGAAACATTTCAAAGATTCCTTTTCAGGCAAACATGTCCACCGTAAGATGAACCTAAGTAGGCTTGAATGGGGTTTCTAGTTGTACGTATGTAGGACTAGTAGCATGCCAAAGTTTGTGCTATTGCCATTGAGAATGCATTGGGCGTTAAAGTTAAATAACTCAGAAACTACAAAACATTTCAAAGTAAAAAGTTCCAGCATGTGTCTCCACAGTAAGTTGAATTATAAAAAGTGTGAATGGAGTTTCTAGGTGAAAGTGCTTTTTTGACGTGCCAATATCTGCCATTGAGCCCCATTGTAAAATTCTCAAATTTGAAAGCACTATATTTCTAAAACTATGAAACATTTCAAAGATTCCTTTTCAGGCAAACATGTCCACCGTAAGATGAACCTAAGTAGGCTTGAATGGGGTTTCTAGGTGTAAGTATGTAGGACTAGTAGCATGCCAAAGTTTGTGCTATTGCCATTGAGAATGCATTGGGCGTTAAAAGTTAAATAACTCAGAAACTACAAAACATTTCAAAGTAAAAAGTTCCAGCATGTGTCTCCACAGTAAACTGAATTATAAAAAGTGTGAATGGAGTTTCTAGGTGAAAGTGCTTTTTTGACGTGCCAATATCTGCCATTGAGCCCCATTGTAAAATTCTCAAATTTGAAAGCACTATATTTCTAAAACTATGAAACATTTCAAAGATTCCTTTTCAGGCAAACATGTCCACCGTAAGATGAACCTAAGTAGGCTTGAATGGGGTTTCTAGTTGTACGTATGTAGGACTAGTAGCATGCCAACGTTTGTGCTATTGCCATTGAGAATGCATTGGGCGTTAAAGTTAAATAACTCAGAAACTACAAAACATTTCAAAGTAAAAAGTTCCAGCATGTGTCTCCACAGTAAGTTGAATTATAAAAAGTGTGACTGGAGTTTCTAGGTGAAAGTGCTTTTTTGACGTGCCAATATCTGCCATTGAGCCCCATTGTAAAATTCTCAAATTTGAAAGCACTATATTTCTAAAACTATGAAACATTTCAAAGATTCCTTTTCAGGCAAACATGTCCACCGTAAGATGAACCTAAGTAGGCTTGAATGGGGTTTCTAGGTGTAAGTATGTAGGACTAGTAGCATGCCAAAGTTTGTGCTATTGCCATTGAGAATGCATTGGGCGTTAAAAGTTAAATAACTCAGAAACTACAAAACATTTCAAAGTAAAAAGTTCCAGCATGTGTCTTCACAGTAAACTGAATTATAAAAAGTGTGAATGGAGTTTCTAGGTGAAAGTGCTTTTTTGACGTGCCAATATCTGCCATTGAGCCCCATTGTAAAATTCTCAAATTTGAAAGCACTATATTTCTAAAACTATGAAACATTTCAAAGATTCCTTTTCAGGCAAACATGTCCACCGTAAGATGAACCTAAGTAGGCTTGAATGGGGTTTCTAGGTGTAAGTATGTAGGACTAGTAGCATGCCAACGTTTGTGCTATTGCCATTGAGAATGCATTGGGCGTTAAAGTTAAATAACTCAGAAACTACAAAACATTTCAAAGTAAAAAGTTCCAGCATGTGTCTCCACAGTAAGTTGAATTATAAAAAGTGTGAATGGAGTTTCTAGGTGAAAGTGCTTTTTTGCCGTGCCAATATCTGCCATTGAGCCCCATTGTAAAATTCTCAAATTTGAAAGCACTATATTTCTAAAACTATGACACATTTCAAAGATTCATTTTCAGGCAAACATGTCCACCGTAAGATGAACCTAAGTAGGCTTGAATGGGGTTTCTAGGTGTAAGTATGTAGGACTAGTAGCATGCCAACGTTTGTGCTATTGCCATTGAGAATGCATTGGGCGTTAAAGTTAAATAACTCAGAAACTACAAAACATTTCAAAGTAAAAAGTTCCAGCATGTGTCTCCACAGTAAGTTGAATTATAAAAAGTGTGAATGGAGTTTCTAGGTGTAAGTGCTTTTTTGCCGTGCCAATATCTGCCATTGAGCCCCATTGTAAAATTCTCAAATTTGAAAGCACTATATTTCTAAAACTATGAAACATTTCAAAGATTCCTTTTTAGGCAAACATGTCCACCGTAAGATGAACCTAAGTAGGCTTGAATGGGGTTTCTAGGTGTAAGTATGTAGGACTAGTAGGATGCCAAAGTTTGTGCTATTGCCATTGAGAATGCATTGGGCGTTAAAGTTAAATAACTCAGAAACTACAAAACATTTCAAAGTAAAAAGTTCCAGCATGTGTCTCCACAGTAAACTGAATTATAAAAAGTGTGAATGGAGTTTCTAGGTGAAAGTGCTTTTTTGACGTGCCAATATCTGCCATTGAGCCCCATTGTAAAATTCTCAAATTTGAAAGCACTATATTTCTAAAACTATGAAACATTTCAAAGATTCCTTTTCAGGCAAACATGTCCACCGTAAGATGAACCTAAGTAGGCTTGAATGGGGTTTCTAGGTGTAAGTATGTAGGACTAGTAGGATGCCAAAGTTTGTGCTATTGCCATTGAGAATGCATTGGGCGTTAAAGTTAAATAACTCAGAAACTACAAAACATTTCAAAGTAAAAAGTTCCAGCATGTGTCTCCACAGTAAACTGAATTATAAAAAGTGTGAATGGAGTTTCTAGGTGAAAGTGCTTTTTTGACGTGCCAATATCTGCCATTGAGCCCCATTGTAAAATTCTCAAATTTGAAAGCACTATATTTCTAAAACTATGAAACATTTCAAAGATTCCTTTTCAGGCAAACATGTCCACCGTAAGATGAACCTAAGTAGGCTTGAATGGGGTTTCTAGTTGTACGTATGTAGGACTAGTAGCATGCCAAAGTTTGTGCTATTGCCATTGAGAATGCATTGGGCGTTAAAGTTAAATAACTCAGAAACTACAAAACATTTCAAAGTAAAAAGTTCCAGCATGTGTCTCCACAGTAAGTTGAATTATAAAAAGTGTGAATGGAGTTTCTAGGTGAAAGTGCTTTTTTGACGTGCCAATATCTGCCATTGAGCCCCATTGTAAAATTCTCAAATTTGAAAGCACTATATTTCTAAAACTATGAAACATTTCAAAGATTCCTTTTCAGGCAAACATGTCCACCGTAAGATGAACCTAAGTAGGCTTGAATGGGGTTTCTAGGTGTAAGTATGTAGGACTAGTAGGATGCCAAAGTTTGTGCTATTGCCATTGAGAATGCATTGGGCGTTAAAGTTAAATAACTCAGAAACTACAAAACATTTCAAAGTAAAAAGTTCCAGCATGTGTCTCCACAGTAAACTGAATTATAAAAAGTGTGAATGGAGTTTCTAGGTGAAAGTGCTTTTTTGCCGTGCCAATATCTGCCATTGAGCCCCATTGTAAAATTCTCAAATTTGAAAGCACTATATTTCTAAAACTATGACACATTTCAAAGATTCATTTTCAGGCAAACATGTCCACCGTAAGATGAACCTAAGTAGGCTTGAATGGGGTTTCTAGGTGTAAGTATGTAGGACTAGTAGCATGCCAACGTTTGTGCTATTGCCATTGAGAATGCATTGGGCGTTAAAGTTAAATAACTCAGAAACTACAAAACATTTCAAAGTAAAAAGTTCCAGCATGTGTCTCCACAGTAAGTTGAATTATAAAAAGTGTGAATGGAGTTTCTAGTTGTAAGTGCTTTTTTGCCGTGCCAATATCTGCCATTGAGCCCCATTGTAAAATTCTCAAATTTGAAAGCACTATATTTCTAAAACTATGAAACATTTCAAAGATTCCTTTTTAGGCAAACATGTCCACCGTAAGATGAACCTAAGTAGGCTTGAATGGGGTTTCTAGGTGTAAGTATGTAGGACTAGTAGGATGCCAAAGTTTGTGCTATTGCCATTGAGAATGCATTGGGCGTTAAAGTTAAATAACTCAGAAACTACAAAACATTTCAAAGTAAAAAGTTCCAGCATGTGTCTCCACAGTAAACTGAATTATAAAAAGTGTGAATGGAGTTTCTAGGTGAAAGTGCTTTTTTGACGTGCCAATATCTGCCATTGAGCCCCATTGTAAAATTCTCAAATTTGAAAGCACTATATTTCTAAAACTATGAAACATTTCAAAGATTCCTTTTCAGGCAAACATGTCCACCGTAAGATGAACCTAAGTAGGCTTGAATGGGGTTTCTAGGTGTAAGTATGTAGGACTAGTAGGATGCCAAAGTTTGTGCTATTGCCATTGAGAATGCATTGGGCGTTAAAGTTAAATAACTCAGAAACTACAAAACATTTCAAAGTAAAAAGTTCCAGCATGTGTCTCCACAGTAAACTGAATTATAAAAAGTGTGAATGGAGTTTCTAGGTGAAAGTGCTTTTTTGACGTGCCAATATCTGCCATTGAGCCCCATTGTAAAATTCTCAAATTTGAAAGCACTATATTTCTAAAACTATGAAACATTTCAAAGATTCCTTTTCAGGCAAACATGTCCACCGTAAGATGAACCTAAGTAGGCTTGAATGGGGTTTCTAGGTGTAAGTATGTAGGACTAGTAGCATGCCAAAGTTTGTGCTATTGCCATTGAGAATGCATTGGGCGTTAAAGTTAAATAACTCAGAAACTACAAAACATTTCAAAGTAAAAAGTTCCAGCATGTGTCTCCACAGTAAACTGAATTATAAAAAGTGTGAATGGAGTTTCTAGGTGAAAGTGCTTTTTTGACGTGCCAATTATCTGCCATTGAGCCCCATTGTAAAATTCTCAAATTTGAAAGCACTATATTTCTAAAACTATGAAACATTTCAAAGATTCCTTTTCAGGCAAACATGTCCACCGTAAGATGAACCTAAGTAGGCTTGAATGGGGTTTCTAGGTGTAAGTATGTAGGACTAGTAGCATGCCAAAGTTTGTGCTATTGCCATTGAGAATGCATTGGGCGTTAAAGTTAAATAACTCAGAAACTACAAAACATTTCAAAATAAAAAGTTCCAGCATGTGTCTCCACAGTAAACTGAATTATAAAAAGTGTGAATGGAGTTTCTAGGTGAAAGTGCTTTTTTGACGTGCCAATATCTGCCATTGAGCCCCATTGTAAAATTCTCAAATTTGAAAGCACTATATTTCTAAAACTATGAAACATTTCAAAGATTCCTTTTCAGGCAAACATGTCCACCGTAAGATGAACCTAAGTAGGCTTGAATGGGGATTCTAGGTGTAAGTATGTAGGACTAGTAGCATGCCAAAGTTTGTGCTATTGCCATTGAGAATGCATTGGGTGTTTAAGTTAAATAACTCAGAAACTACAAAACATTTCAAAGTAAAAAGTTCCAGCATGTGTCTCATTTTAAAGTTTGAATGGGGTTTCTACAAAAAAAAACACACTGCTGTTACACTGTTAAAAAACAAAACATACCCCTCAGAGAAGTCTTCTTCAGAGCCCGTTTCAGAGATGTGTCCGTCTTCATCCAAGCTTAAGAGCTTTGTTGGCTCCGCGCGGAGCACGGTGGAGCTGAAGGCTGGACATCCAAGGTTGCTCGGCAATGGGCTACTGGGAGCGCCAACCTCTGACCCATTGAGCAAAGTCGATTTCACCATGCTCGGGAATGAGATACTGCTCTCTGACCCAAGGGCTGGCCCTGGAGCACGGGGTGCATACAGTACGTTGGTTAGACATACTAACAGTCTGACAGGCATTAGTCCAACAACACTGGTGCTCCCGACACGCGTGGCCGGTTACAACTAGCCCGTCCCTGTGTAAAAACTCACACGTTGCTCCCGACATGCGCGGCAGGTTAAAACGAACCCGTGGAAAGTTAAAAACAACCCGTGGCTTCCTGTGAGGTTAGTTTTAGGGTTTGGGTTTTGGGTAGGGTGTCAGACTAATACCTGTCGGACTGTTAGTACGTCAGACCAAACACATGCACCCTGGAGCACTGGGTTCTTGGGGATAAAATGCCAATACAATGACTCCTGTAATTATATTATTACAGGTAATGTACATGATCCCATAAAAACATTATTATGACAAATGATGTGTCTCGTTCTCACCTGGGCTGGTGGGCCTCCTGAGTTTTGGCTGCATAGGGCTGGATTTACAGGTGTTCAAGGAACGATGGTACATTCTGACAGATGGCCAGGATAGGGCAGCCTTGGAGCACCCGGCGTTAAGGATGGCAATTCTGTTAAAATGAAGTGAAAAAATAACTATAAGTAGTTACCATAGCACTTTGCAAAGAATGGAACGACGATTATTTTTTTTGTGGCTTTCGCCTTTATTTTTATATTTTTTATGGAGGGACAGACAGTAGGCTGACAGGAGATGGGGGGAAGACATGCAGTAAAGGCTGGCGGGATCGGGAGTCGAACCCGCAGCACACTGCCAGACTGGGTTACCAGCCAAGGTGCCTGGACCACTGAGCCATGGCCCAGACCGGACGTTTATTATTTATTGTGCATTTTACAGAGTGGTGCTTTATTTGTAATCCTGTCAATATACAGTACACAGTGGACTTGTAGTGCCTCAACGATGATATCAACTTGTGTATGCCCTTTTTCAAAACTATTCATGCTCGGGACAGCACAGACTTCTAATTCAGTGACTTCTGGGTTTGTCAATAAGGACAGCAGCAGGTAAAGGAGCGTACAGTTTGGGACGCGTGGAGCGTTGGCCCGGCGTTTTTAGTACCCTCACTAAAAACGCCGGGCCAACGCTCCACGCGTCCCAAACTCTTCTCCCTTCTGGCCCCAAAACTGTGGAATGCACTCCCCGTTGCAGTCAGAACTGCGGCATCACTCCCAATCTTCCGCCGTAGTCTGAAGACCCACCTTTTCAGACTCCATCATGGCCCATAGCACTTATCCTACCCCCTTAGATAGCACTTTTTAGACTTAGATAGCATTTGAAATAGACTTATAGCATGTCATGTAGACAGCACAATAATTGCATTGTATATAGTCATAGCACATCATAGTAGCCTACATATGTATAGCATAGTATAGTATATATGTATAGTTAATATGTACGTATAGTGTCATTATATAGATATGTTCTAGTTACGTTCTTAGCTTACGCATGTTTCTTGATAAATGCATTTTATATATGTGATGTATTCCCATACTTTGTTCCTGCCTAATGTAAGTCGCTCTGGATTAAGAGCGTCTGCTAAATGCCTAAATTGTAAATTGTACATGTTGTGTGTGTGTCTCCTCACATATGGGTTCGGTTCTGGCGGAGAACTTTAGAGCTGAATTCACTGAGGATCTCCAGAAACAGCAGAATTGTGGGCTGGGTCCCCCCTTCCACCTGTATGTCATGGAACGCAAAGTGTATACCCTGTCTGAAGCGCGCACGCACGCGCACGCGCGCACACACACACACACACACACACACACACACACACACACACACACACACACACACACACACACACACACACACACACACACACACACACACACACACACACACACACACACACACACACACACACACACACACACACACACACACACACACACACACACACACACACACACACACACACACATTTTAATCATTTATTTATGTCCACATAAGAGATACAATACAAGGACACAAATATTTACAAGGTGCTGTACAGTGTGTGCAATCAGCAAATCCCGGACAAATACCCACACACCCTTCAGGGGTACAAGTAACAGCGTCTTCGCCATATTTGGCGGCTACCGATAGTGGAAGAGATTGCACAGAATTTGGCGAGCCGTTTGGCTGCTTTTTTTGGCATCCCAAGTTGTTGGAAGCCTCTTACAACCAAACTGTGTACGTGTCCTAGGCTGCCGAAGATAAACACAAGTAGATTGCACCTATAGCCTAGTTCAATGATGGTCTGGAGGAGCGGCTGGTACTTAATGACTTTGGTCATAAAGGCTTCCTCTAAGCTAGAATCAAAGGTGCAGGCCATTTCAAGAATGAACACATCAAACTTGTTCATTCTTTATAATGGGGGTCAATGGCAGATTTTGGCAAATCAAATAATCACACTACTAACGCTCACACATCAATGGTTTATTTACAAACCCAACACATTGTTTGAACCGTCAAGGTATTCTGTGGTGTCCTGTTTGACTAGCCCACTGCGCCATTGGTACCAGTCAATTCATGCTGCTTTTTTAGTTTTTAAGTTGTTCTTCTAGAAATCGGTCTTGAAAGTAAAGACTTGAGTGGGGTTTGAACCCACAACCTCCAGATCATGTAGCCAATGACCTAACTTACTGACCTATGTGCTACCTGCAACAGCACCGTTTTCCTTTTAGTCTACTTGCCAGGCCATAGAGCCCCATTGTGAACCCGGACATGTTCACCAAGGTTTTATGTTAGAAATGTTGAGTATGGGTCCCCAGCATTTAGAAACTGCCGGATGCTAACTTGCATTAGTTTTGCAAAAAAAAGAAAACACTCATTGGGCTAAAAACAGTGATGACGGCTATGGCCGTTTTTAGCCCAAGGACTGTTTTTTGTGCAAAACTAATGCTTGGAATGGATTCAGCATAATGAAAACCCCCTATTTTGACATGTCACATGCTACTTAAAGCATGATGAAATTTAGATTTTTTTGTTTTGTTTTGCCTTCTATAGGTTGTTAATGGTATGGTCACATATTATGCCAATTATGAAAATTGCTCAACATATGCAAGTTAGCATCCGGCAGTTTCTACATGCCGGGGACCCATACTCAACATTTCTAACATAAAACTTTGGTGTACTCAACATGCCTGTGTTCACATTCTGGCAAATGGACTAAGATAAAGCACTTTTAACAGTTTGACGCCATACCCCGCGGAACCCGCCTTTTAATCAAATATCCTACGCTGCCTGGATTGTTTTATTACCTTTAGATCATACGCTGAAGTATTTGGGCGTTTGATCCGTGAAAATCCGGTCCAGATCCGTTCCTCAGTTTGTTTTTGAACGATCGCACCACCCGCCATCTTGCCAAGCAGAATGGAGGGGGCTGGGAGGCTGTTGTAGTCAGACAAAACCACCGTCCACTTGCATTGGACTCAATTTCCCAGAAGCCCTAGCAGCCCAGCATAAGTATCGATTTCCGGTTTCGTCATCATAACATGAAGCTCTCTCCCCCTGCTCCGCGGAACGACTGACTTTCTTTTTTATTATTAAAATTCGGCGATTTAGACACATAAAACAAATAGCGGGAATGTCGTATTATGCAGCGGCGCAACACTGGATCAAACAATTAGCGGCAGTAGAACTGTTTTAAAAGAGCGCTCTATAGAGGCCTCTCAACATGTCAATCGTAGTTGACTCGTAGTATGCCTGGGCCTTTAAACCTTATAGTTAGTGTCGAAGTGTTCTTGGGCAAGACTCTGAACCCCTAATTGCACCCGATGAGCAGGTTGGAGCCTTGCATGGTTTCCTCGGCCATCGGTGTATGAATGTGTGTGAATATGTAGGTGAATGTAATGCACAATCTATGTAAAGCGCTTTTGATAAAAGCGCTATATAAAACAGTTAAAGACTGTACACAGTATGTAGATACTGTATCTTAGATTTATGTGTTCTCTGACATGTTTCTTTACGGTTTGTTTTTCTCCTTTGTTACGGCCCTTATGGCTAGGGGCAAAAGAGCCCGCAAAGGGCCCTTATGGCTAGGGGCAAAAGAGCCCGCAAACGGCCCTTATGGCTAGGGGCAAAAGAGCCCGCAAACGGCCCTTATGGCTAGGGGCAAGAGGACAACCACATCCTTGCTCATAGTCTTCCTGTCCCCTATGTTTTTCTTCGTTCTCCCATTCTGAAAAAACATTAATGATTGGAGTTTGCGCAAAAACAAATTACACCCACTTCTTAACACCTGTAAACCTGTGATGTGACAATAAAGTTGATTCTTCTATACCATGTTCTACCGATCTACATAGTCACAATGTGTCACGTCGATGCGCCTTGTGAGCTTGTCGATCTGCTACTTTCGCTTAATGTTTTCCCCAGAATACAAGGCATGCGTGTGACATCATGATCATACCCGGAAGTTATGCGGGAACGCCTACCGAGTGCCTCGGCAGCCCATACATCCAAACAGAAAAGTCCTATATGATTGCGTTAAGTGACGTTAAACTCCACTCTCCACAAACTCCATTTTCCACTCGATTTGCCACTCACTTTATGCATGCACATATCCTCTATAAGGGTGCAAGGGTTTATTTATGTGGTTAAGTCTCTGTGGTGAACATCATCAGCTAAATGCAAAACGAGAAGGAGGCGGAGGGACTAACTTGTGCAGGGCCTGCAGTGGCTCTTGGATGCGTTGCAGGTTGACACCCAAGCTCATGGCGTGCTTCCTGGCCAATGCTGTGATCTCTTCAAACTCCCTCCCAGTGTTCTCAGTAGGGCGCAGCTCTGTGAATAGCTGAAAACACGCATGCACGCACGCACGCACGCACACACACACAAACTTTATGTATGTGCACAAACTTTGTCCTACACAAACATTAAATCCCATTGATAATGAATGGACAATTTTGAGTGTTCATGTGTAAATTCTGATTGGCCGGAATGAGATGATGTATGATGATGTACGATGATAAGATCGCCCCTCACTTCACACAGGTGTGATTTTTGTATATAAAGACGTAATTACCCGTTTCAAAAGTGAGTTGCGAGCTCCCGCGTTGTTTCTCATGGTTCTGTTTTTGCAGTTTGGCTTAGCACCAAGAAGAAGAGGATGTGCGCTATTATTTTACAGCCCTCCTATGCACAGCTTAGTGTGTGTTTGTACCATGGAATGTGATGATTTGATTGGCTGAGCACGGAATGTGATGTATGATGATGTATGATAATAAGAGTGCCCCTCACTTCACACAAGTGTGATTTTTTTTAATCGTTTGGACAGTGAAACCCCACCTACTTTATACTCAAAAGCAGTGGTCCTGTATTGTCTAAGGTTGCGTTGTCAATACACAATGTTCCATGTGGGAACCTCATACTTGGCAATATAATACTTGCATTGTCTACAAGCTGACAATGCAAATGCAATGCATCAGTTACATTTCTTTTGGTATTCCATACATAATAATGACAAAAAACACTAATCTCTTACAAGCGTTATTTGCAGTATGTGTTCATTGGTGAAATACTATTTACTATTCAAACCAGTTACACAGATCAATAGTACACAGTGACACACACACACACACACACACACACACACACACACACACACACACACACCTGCTGCAGGCAGAGACACACGGTCTTGGCACTCTCGACTGGATCGATGAGCTTGCTCTTGTTCAGAAACAGCTTGATGATGTCACCAAAGTTATTATAGAACTACAGTAGAGAAGGAAAGGAGGAAAGGAAGTTTGTCATCATTATTAATTTCCCAGACACCATCCTCTGTCATCTGGGCCATGTAGGGCTTTCTACATTTCTACATTCCTGGAAGGACGCAATCAACTAAATGCCGACAAGCTCACAATTAGTAAAGTAGACATAATCCTGGCTTTCTTTTACCAGGCACACTGCTATATGATTAGTAGCCTACTCCCAAAGTCCCAAATATGTTATTGATTTAGCTGTCCAATTTAAGTTATACCTATTACTAATTTCTTTATTTGGTTCATAATTAAGTGATTTGATGATTTAGTTTATAACCATACATCGATCCATATTCTTCCATGATCTCCATTCATTTGGGTAGTGTTTGGATTCTGGAGGTAGGTGATAATATCTGCAAAAAGTCTGATATTATGCTATTGAGAAAACTGTCAGGTGGCCATTGATTTTTGAGGTGCGCTAGCCCCTCCTATGTCCAGCTTTTTAGGGTGTGTGTAAACACAAAGATTGTCCTAACACAAACATTAAATGCCATTAAAAATGAATGACCATTTTTGAGTTTGTGTAAACACAAACATTATGTAAACACAAACATTGAAGCCAAAGTGAGAACGCGAATTGTGATTGGCCGGAATGAGATGATGTATGATAAGAGCCGCTTATTCTAGAGTTTGGGTCGGAGTACAGTGCCTTTATACATTAAATAAATTGACCATTAAACCCCAATCTCTCTAGCACTGACTCTGTACAGAAACAGCATCAAAACGGAATAATGCAGCATCAAAATGCTTATTTGTGTATTCCATAATATGGAGGCCGAGGTCACGGGTGCGCCTGATGTTGTCCTGTTTGTCTTTGCCGGATGAAACCACATTGGTCCTGTCAACTTCTATTTCACCCACTGTTCTTCGGACTCATCTGTTGCACCCTCACTAGTTCCAACTTCTCACTCCCCTCCTCTAAATCACAGCTTCCTTCATTCCTAAATTCATTCTCTCACTGCTCCCCCCGTTAACCCCTTGTGTTAATACTTTGCTTTGAACCCATCTGTTTATTTCCCACAGCATTCTAGACTAGTATTGAGAAAGCTGGTATCCAATTTAAAAGGTCAATTACATTGCATATCGTTGCTGTCTGGAGGAAACCTCATAACTCCATTTTGAGGTTTTATTCCATAAATCAGTGATATTGAACACCCTTGTTTTGAAAATATTGAACCAATGGAAAGTAGTAAAAAACGAATTGGACAAAACCTCTTAACTCCATTGGACCCTCAAACTGTCTGCTAAAACAGCTAACTCCACCACCTCTCTCCTCCTCATGCAAGTCATTGACAATATCTAAAGTCACAACACCAACTTTGATGAGGCAGTATTGCATCGTTTTAAAAATATACGGTTTTATTCATTTCCTTAAGAACGTATTTTTTTCATTTCCTGAAAAATGAACATTTTGGAGTTATGAGGTTTCCTCCGGACAGCAGAGATATGGAAGATCATAGATCATATCATATCAGTTGATTTTTTTTGCATTTTCTCCACCTTGTCATAATACTTGAAGACATCTGTGGCAGCCTTGAGGTCCAGCACTCCGAAGATGATCAGTTTGCAGTAGCCAGCCAGCTGGTTGCGTTTCCGTTGGACAGCGGCTAGCTTCAATTCCTCCGACTCCTCTGGGTAGGGAAGACAGACTGTCTCAAACTGTAGACATTTTTTCAAAATTGTATGAGTCAACACTGGTCAATATTAGCGGTGAACCATACTGCAGTTGTACGGATAGTCACCTGAAGGAGGAAAATATGGAGGAGAGTGAGAGAGATGGTCAAAGCAACAGATAAGAGGTGTGAGGAAATGATAAGCATTGGATAATTAAATAATATAGATAATGGACATTTTCATTCATAGCTATGCTGTGCTTCCGTGTCAAGCAAGAATAGGATGTACTCCATCCTTTGGGGCCTTTCCGATTCACTTGTTCGATATGTAATATAAGTGTCCAGAAAAATAATGAAGTAGAGAGCTAATGAACCACCTATACTTTACATATATACGTACAGTACATAGATATATTCTCAACCTTTTCAGGCCAGGACCCCCCAAAATAATCACATTTGAACTGGGACCCCCAACCCTGACTTGGAAATGTAGAAGTTGAGGCACTACATTTAGTTTGACTTGATTCCACAGAAAAATATTGTGAAAATAAGCAGATCTACTTTCACAAATTTGCCTAGCTCTTTCTTTTATCATTTGACAATTTGGACAATGTTTCACCAGTATTTACAGTTTAGTTTGGTTGATTACTTTTGATACATGCACTAATGGCCTTAAATTGTACATATGTACTCTCAGACCCACAGGTTGAGAACCACTGGCTTAGACTATCAAGTTAAAAGTAAATGATGTGTTCAATCTGGAAACAAAAGATAAACAAAATAAGAGAAAAAAGAACAAAGCAGTAAACGGATTGATTGATTGATTGAGCGAGTCACATTCTGTGCTCTATTACGCGTGGGCGCACCAGCAAACTCGTCGTCTTCGGGATTGGTGAAGATGAAGTCGACGAGGAAGCCAGACATCTCAGTTTGGAGGGTTTGAGGGAAAGAACAGCTTATCATCTTGAGGTCTGACTGGGTCCCAACCATATACTTGCTGTACAGCAGCAATAGGTCACACAGCAGTTCAAAGGCCTGGAGAGGACAGTGCACACACGCACACGCGCGCGCACACACACACACACACACACACACACACACACACACACACACACACACACACACACACACACACACACACACACACACACACACACACACACACACACACACACACACACACACACACACACACACACACACACACACACACACACACACACACACACACACACACACACACACACACACCCAGAGTAGGCATACACATCAGTCAGACTCTTACAGCCTACTACTGTCTTTCTTTGTTGTTGCAGTTTTTACTTAGAATGGAAAAGAGACAGTGACAGGAAATGGGACAGAGACGCAGAAGGACACACACACACACGTGGAAATGAACCAGGGACGATGCATTTATGAGGTCATCTGGTGATATACTGGCAAGCCCCCTAATTTGGGCTAACATTTGAAGTGGCCAAAAGTAAATCAGATTTGATTCTATAGTGAAGATCTGACCTTGTCTCTGATCTCCGCCTGGTTGGAGAACAGACATTTCTCAGACACTTTGTAGAAAGACTTCACCGCCTTGTTCACTTGCTCCATCTGGAAGAGAGAAGGAGTTGGTCGGTTGTTGTGACTGATTAACACAGCTTAACCACTGTCAACCTGGTGTCCCTATTTTGGACATCCAAAACATTCACACATTTACATTTAAATTGGCACAACAACTACATTTGGGAGACATTTTAAATAGAAAGATACAATAAATTGAAATTGGGCGATACTATATACAAGCTGTAAATTGGGGCAGGTAAAGGGCAATCACCTGATGGTGTTTTCTTTTGGAAAATGGACTTATCTTAATTGAGTTCTCAATGTGAGCATGAGACATCACCCTTTTCCAGTGTGCAGATTGGACACCATTACTTCCATACATTGCCCCCCAACAACTCAAGAGAATAAGAACTGAATCTCCAGTCAGTGAACAAAAACAGTGAAAGTAGCAGCAACTGCAGCAAAGATTTGTACAACATAATTGTGTAAAAACGTTTGCTGCATCAAGTCATTTTAAGGTTGTCCTTTGCTCTTTGCAGAATGAATGAGTGTGTGTGTGTATGTGGTTACCACGGCAGGAGAGGAACTGTCCAACACTTGCCCCTTGGTCCAGAACAGGTGGGAGGCAGCAGTATGCAGAGCTGGAACCATCAGCTGGAATCATATGGAGGAGAAAGACTTAGTCAGGATCTGTCTTAACCACTGCTGTTTAACTGTGTGTGTGTGTGTGTGTGTGTGTGTGTGTGTGTGTGTACAAAGCCAAACAACTTGCCAAATACTGTGCTGTGTGGAGAAGGAACACACACCTGCTTGTTCATGTCTGCGGACTTCACACCCTTCTTCAGCAGCTGAAGACAGGGATCCAAGAGCTGTAACCCGGTTATATTAAATGATCTGGAACATTGCACACACACGCACGAACGCACGCACGCACACACGCACGCACACACACACACACCGATAATTATAACACACACCGAGTGACATATACTTGGATGCACACATGCACTCACTGTTTTGATTTACCTGCTGAGAGCAGCAATCTTGGTCAAAGCTGTGGCAGCACCATACAGGTCATCTTCATCAGCAGTCCCCTAAAACACACAGTCACCTTCACCGTTCACACAAAATGCATGACCATGTGCATCCAACTGAGCCTTGTTGAGGTCTAAGACAGTGAGTCTCTGGTGGTGGTGGGCCATGGATAGTGCGTGCGTGCGTACCTCCAGCACGTTGCTGACTAAGGGGTTAAGGCGGTCTGTCAGGCTGTCCAGCAGACGGCTGATGGCTGTTTTGGAGCGAGCATAGAAAGTGTACTGCTCAGAGCACAGGGAGATGAACAGACAGGCGCACGCCTCCAGCACACTGGCCTCCGTGTGCTTCATCACTATGTCACACATCTGCTCCAGCAGCAGATCCAGGTACTGCTCACACAGAGAGAGAGAGCGAGAGAAGGGATAGAAAGGAACTGTGAATATAGCTGCCTGGTCAAGTTAAGCCAAACTGCGTCACCAAGGAACTTCTGGGTAAACTGGGTGACTTCCTGTCTGCCAAGTGCCAACCTTGTCTAGTTGTCCATTGGAGCTGTAGGTCTCCAGGTCAAAGTAGAGAGGGACATCCAAGAGGCGGCTCACATACGTAGCGTCTGCAGAGTACTGGAGCACAGAGGTAAAGGAAAGGATTAGTGTAGCCCCCATAGTTAGTTAAAGACCACCCCCCTACACTCTGAAAGTGTGCAATGTACTATATGAATCCCCTGACATCAAACACTGACAGCTGTGTTTACTGGGGTAACGTGGAGGAATCAACTCTGCTGTGGTGGGCGGGTGCTCTAGCCCCATGCCACCCAGATACCTCCACTCTCTCCTGTGTACCTTGGCCAGCAGCTGTGGCAGGACAGGGATGAAATGGTTGGTGATACGCATCCTGTCTCGAGCTTGGCTTTGCTGATCCTTCTTGCTTAAGACCTGAAAACAAACACACACTCGCGCACACACGCACACACACACACACACACACACACACACACACACACACACACACACACACACACACACACACACACAGAGCGACACAATGGTAACATGACAACAGATGTACAAGGTAGAGCAACAGATACACAGAACAGAACAGTATTGTATAGGCCAGTGAGGAAAACACAGAATGTGTGTGTGTGTGTGTGTGTGTGTGTCCACCTTCTTGCCCACATCTCTCCCTGCAGGGGGTTTAGCCTCAGCTGCCTGTCTGATAGCACATATCATGAGCTCTATCAGAGCACCCTCCTCTTCATACTGAAGACCTGGCACACACAGACAGATAATCAGAATAACTGTACATCTAAAGCTATAGTATTGGGAGAAGAGGGGAGGGGTGGATAGAATGGATCTTTATAGGTCTTTTTTTGTCCACTCCGAGAGGATGTTTGTGTATGTATCAGTACCAGATTCCTGCAGTAGCAGGGAGGTCATGGTGTTCCAGTCCCTGAGCTCAGGGGCGTTCCACAGACTGTCCACTAGGTAAGATCCATGCTCATGAAACTGGAAGAGGAAGGAGAGGGAGAGATGAGCTCCTGAACGCCAAACCAAATCATTATACATACAGTATAAACACTAACGTCTCATGAAGGTCCAACTCCAAATGTCCGTTCGTTGTCTGGGCACTATATGGATATTTCACTTTCAAATAGACTTACTCAACGTCTACCCCAGACAGTTTTAAAGTTGCTCGATTCAATATTTAGATATTTATGCTAGCTGCCCCTTACTATACAAACCCATTGTAACTTCAACCATTCATGTTAGATTCATGAAACACCCATCCTTTTTTCTGGTGACTCATACTTCATAATACGTGAGATGTCTGTGTTTTTGTTTATAACTTTTTCCGATTTTTTTCATTTCCCAAAAAAAATATTGTGTTTTTCTTCTCCGTTTGTAAATAATTGTAATGTTTTCCGTGATGTTTTCTCCTGTCTCAGTGGACACTTGTGTCTCTTTTGGGTGCCTTGTAGTTCACTGATAGGACTACAACTCCCATGAGCTTGCAATAAATCTATTGATTGTGCACAGATTTGAGTGTGCAGAGCCTCACTTTCCTTTTCCTCACCTAAATCCTTCAGCAGAGGCTTTTTTACATTTTTGCCCCAAACAAATATTAAAAATAAATGAAAAAGGTAATGAAAAAAACACGGTCACCTCACGTATTAGGAGGGCAGTATCAGTCACCAGAAAAAAGGACGGTTGTTTTCAATGAATCTATCGTGGTTAAAATAGAGGTTAAAGTTACAATAGGTTTGTATAGGATGGGGGCAGGGCAGCTTAATTGAATATCAAATATCTAAATTATGAATCGAGCACTTAAAAACTGTCTGGGTTTTTAAATCTGATTTCGACTTTAAGCATCATGAGTC